>NW_025215232.1:52214-53800 GCF_004010195.1 Chiloscyllium plagiosum | reverse complement strand
AACAACTTTGTTGTTCACAGTTTATAATACTTATCTTCCCTGTCCACTGTATCACTTATCGAAAATGTTTAAGTTGCGTCTTGTAATCCTTTCACTGTCTGCTAATGAGGATAGCGTTTCCGTGTTTTGCCTAAATTATCTTGACCTTGCATACCTCAAGCCTCAAGCTAATTTCACGAGAAACCTTCTCCAGTTCAAAAGCCAACTGTTAATGATGGCTCTGTTTCTTGTCACGTATCCAATTTCAGATCGATGTTTTTAATATCCCTTTTATTCCTTCAGATCCAGGTTTCGCTCACAGGGCTAGAACAGAACTGTCACCAAATACATTTACCAATCTACGTTCATCCTATCGATTGTATTAGCATCATCAACACTTCTCATCAAAATAACTCGAGGGACTTTCATCACAATTTTCTGTGAACAGTTCTACATTAGCTTTGCTGAATGAACCCCAAATTTCGTGAAGTGGCTCCTTATTTTCGGCCCTGATTATTAATCTCTCTATGCATGGAAATGGATCCTTCTCACCCGCTCTATCCCTCATCAATGTGTGTAGTTCAGTTCGATCTCCCATCAGCCTCCTCTGTCCTGATCAAATCCAGGGGAACAGGATACGTTGGGGCTATGGCGCGGACAGGACAAGCCCAGTACTCACCTTGCCTTTTAGAACAATTCCATGAGAAATTTTAGATCACAACTTTGGGCGTGTAGCTGTGGCCGAACACGTAAGGTGCTGGCGTAGAGATGCTTTGGGGTTCCCCCGCCCAGGGTGGTAACCTGCTGACGATGCTTTCTTCGCTGGCGATTTTAAATGACTTCCTGTTGGTTGCGTTATCTCTCAGACTTCACAAAACCCGTCTCAATAAAGTCCCGTTTTCTCATGTCTGGGAATTTATTGCCATGCAGGAAACTTGAGTTCTGAACAAACAACGCACCAGACTCAAAACCTCAGCTCTGTTTACCTTTCCACAGATGCTGCTTGACCTGTTGGCTTTCTGCAGTATTCTCTGTGTTTATTAGGCACAACTGCTGCTTTTCATTCAAGAACTTCAATCCCTGTCCTCTGGTAACTGACTCTGGTCAGTGGCAATTGATTCTCCTGATCATTAATCTGCCCATTCCCATCGCTTCTTCTCCCATCATTACCAACAGCCCCAGGAAATCTCCAGTTAACCTTCTTTGCTACAAAGTGAACATTCCCAACCTTGGGAATGTCTCCCCAAAATGGAAATTCCTCATCCCTGGACATGACGCAAGGCATACAATTGGGAAGAGATTTTGGCAAAATATTTTCAGTTAGGAAATGGAAAAATGTTCCTGAAGCAAAACAGAAATCCCAGTCTCCAGCTTTGCGAATCTTTAGAAACTCTTTGGGAAGCGTATTTAGAGGAGAATGAAAGATGAACTGTCCGAAAGAGCAGAGACAGTGCAGACACCGTCCCCTTGTTGAAGAGGCCGGGAGATTGACTCTGATATTCTCGGGTCATGAACTGATCTGAGAAATTGAAAGAATTGTCGTTCCTGCACATCAGGAATTCAAACCCCTTCTCGCCTCCGAGCCAATGAGAGAACTCGGGAACAGG
>NW_025215232.1:31624-49078 GCF_004010195.1 Chiloscyllium plagiosum | reverse complement strand
CGTCTGCGAAACAGCATATTACACGACAGCAGTGGAGATCTTTGACATCAGGCTCGAACGTGCCTGCCGCGTGCCAGACCAAAGGCTGAAGGGATCTATGGAAAACACTCCGTGTGGGAAAGTAGAGTGGCGCAGCAGGAGGGTGCTGGGTTCATGTCCCTCGATCGAAACTCTCGTCTGCTATTGCTTCCCTTTATAACGGTACTCTGTTCTATATCTTACCTTTGCCTCTGCTTCCCAAATCTTCGCGCATCTGAGCTGAATATGTCACTAAACACTGGCCCAACTTACACAATTGAGGGGAAGTGCTTGTGGAGATTTGAGTTGCTTTCCGCCAGTCTGCTCTGAACTGAATCCTAACACCCCTCTCTGAAATGGGAATGAGCTGGTGAAGTTGAAACAATTCGAATTCGAATCCCTACACTGCGGAAACAGGCCCTCCTGCTCAACAAGTCCGAATCAACCCTTCGAAGAGTAACCCGCCCAGACCGGATATTTACTTCTGACTGATGCGCCTAACCTACCGACCTCTGGGCACTATGGGGCAGTTTAGCATGGTCACTACACCTAACCTGCACATCTTTCGACTGTGGAAGGAATCCGGAGCACCGCAGGAAACCCACGCAGACATGAGGAGATTGAACAAACTCCACACAAACAAGCCGCACAAGGGTAGGATCGAATTCAGATACCGTTATGAGACAGCAGTGTTAACCACTGAGCCGCAAGCCACATTATTTGCGGTCGTATTCATTCCCTGCAATAACTCCCCACTCCGGTTCAGACGTGAATGACAGGACGATCAGCATTTCGAAAGCAGCATCACCATACAGACACAGTTCCCATGATTAGGACACATATCACCGGTTGGGGCTCAGATGTTCACTGCTGCCCGTTCGCAGCAAATAAACAGACGCCCGTGTTAGAAAAGTCTTTCTGCAGGATTGCTGTGTGAAGACGAATTCTGAGCACCGAGCCGGCTGCACACAAATACACTCATATGAATTTACCTGAGGGAACAGTTTCCGGTGTCCATTTCGCTCTGTCCCACCAGCACAGCATCTTTCTGTCTCTTTGATTACAGACCTTTGTAATGTAGTTAAAACTTGCCCATTTCCTCTGCATTAGTGTAACTGACGTCTCCCATCCCAAGTGATTGAGAGAAGGCAGAAGAGCGAATGGGCTCTGCCCTCCCCCAGAACAATTTGCAAGTAGAAACAAAATGGTTTAATTATCCACCAGTGGAGAGAGTCCAGTTACTGGGAACGGGACAAACAGCAGCGTCCTGGGCGCAGGGAGACGGAATGAGAAGCAAATGTTGTGGAATCTCTTTGCTGCTTGCGATTCTTGGAGCAACTCAAACGTATTTCACACTGAGCAAGACTCAGCTGCTTCAGGGGAGGACGCTTGGAGCGTCCGGGGTCAGGGCAGGGCGCGGCGGGGCTCGCCGGTGGCTCGTTGGTCTAGTGGTATGATTCTCGCTTTGGGCCTGTAGTAGGGTCGATTTGTGAAAGATCCCGGGTTCGAATCCCCGACGAGCCTTCGTTGCTTAAGTTGCCCTATGCAGAAACGCCGGCGCAATTTTTTCCAAAAGCACATTTATTAAACGAGATCGGACTGCCTGAAGTAGGGATGGGGCCGAGCTTCCATTACAGCGAACAGGGTAAAAGGAAACACTTGCTCAAAGTGAAAACAAGCATGGCACATAGTTCGCCCGCGCAGTCCGACTCTGAATGAATCCTCCAGCTGCATTATTGCTCAATTGTGAGCGTGAAATTTCAGGAAGCGGTGAAGTGAAGTGATTGGAGACACAGCTGAACAGGGTGACGTTAATGGTGCCGTGTATGAGGATTGTCAGCAATGAAGGTAGATTGGAAAGTTGGGACAGTTCTCCTTGGAGAACAGTAGGTTGAAAGCTGGCTTGATTGACGTTTTTCAAGTCATGAGGGTGTAGACACAGGAATAATGTAGTGCAAATGCTCCCACGCCTGAAAGGATCGACAACGATTCAGCAGAGTTTTAAAATCACGAAAAAAGAAGTAAAAGTGACATTAGGAAGAATGTTTTCGTACAGGGAGTGATCAGGGTGACGCAAACTTCAAACAATTATGTTCCTGAACCCATAGGACAGAGATGGGTGTGGAAGACAAGAAGAAAGAGAGACACAGAGTGAGCGAGAAAAGGGAGAAAAGTCAGAAAAGCAGAAGTTAAGGAAAAGCATTTCCCAGAGTTCAGTACTAACTCGAATCCAAACACTTCCCAGCAGGTTGTTCCTAAACCCATCCAGTCCCTCCCTCCAGCTCTCTCTCTCACTTTTCAACTCCACCAGCTCAGACACCCGCACTGCGCATGCTTCATAAACAACTCGGCGCTGCCTTTTGTTCACTGATTGTTCACTCTGAATGTCGTCCCGAGTTGCCCCACTTTCTATTGGGCAGGACATGCGGTCAGTCACACAAGAGCTGAAGCATAAGAGTGATATGTGTTCATCTCTGAACCGGCGTGTGTTTATTGTCCACCCCTCGTTGACTGGAGGGCGGTGAGGAGTCAAGCACAATGGAGTCACAGGTAAGTCTAACCGGAGAAAGGTGAGCCGAATGGTATTTTACAATAATTGACAGTCCAGATTTTTAATGACTTAACGGAACACCCCTATCTGGCCTGGTGATATTTGAACACCTCTCACAGAACATTAACCAGGGTTGGCTAGGACTAGACCAGTTACATTGAGACAAAAGCACTGTCTTCTGAGACAGGAATTTCCAGCTTTGGTCAACAAGAGGACACAATGTTTCAGGGAAACCAGAAGTATCTATTCAGAATTTCCATCATGAACTGACAGGAATAACTTCTGTAAAACTCCCTCACAGGATTTTAGGGAGAAGATTTACATATGAAAAAAAGAATCATAAACCATAAGTCCGTGTGTGAGTAAGAATAATACTTATTGTTACGTCCTAGAGATCAAACCTTGTTAATTAAACTAACCGCCCAGAAAAGCTCATTTTGTCTCATAATCTGTTAAAATGTGAGTGACAGAATTCCTAAATTCCACTATTTAAAGAAAATATTTTTCTAACTCTAATAGTGAACACTAAACAAAACCTGTTCACAAATCCAAAGCCCCCTTTCTTTAACTACTTACTGTCTGACCCCAACTCGACACAACTTAATATGCTATTCTAATAACATATATATTAAACGTGACATTAACTTAATCTCAAGGCCACACAGTCTCCCCTGCATTGATGTTTTCACTTTTCTAGCTGCTGATTTTCCTGGGTGCTCTTCTTTTTACTGTATGTTTCACGTGAACAGGTACCTTAAATGAAGAGTGTTTTCAATTTATCTGAGAGTAAGGTATTAGATCGGCAGTTGCTCTTCCACTAACTTTCAAAATGCTGGGTTTATATTCCACCATAGGACACATTAAATTCTTATTTGATTGATTTCCAGGGATCAAAAAAATAAAATTCAAAATCTCATTGTCTTCTGGTATCCTGGGCATAGCTTAAATTAATTAAATGTGAATTGTTGTAAAAACATCTAACAGAACACAGGTATCCATTTAACAGCCAATTGCTACATTTGAAACAGCCCGACCTTTTGCTAGCAGCTGTGGCTGTACTTTAAGTTCAGAAAAGCACTCTCTATCTTAAACTGACAATACATGCTTTCGACTTCATAACATTGCATTGATCATTTGTCCTGGACGAACACGAAGACTCCAACACCATGATGCAACCATGTAAATGTGGAGACTATGGGAAGAGATTGTAGTTACCCAGTCTAGCTGGAAATTGATTGATACAGTCACACTGGAAATAAGCTTTTGCCTGCCCTACATGTGGAAAGGGATTCACAGTGTATTCCAGCTTCCAGAAAAATTTGCTTATCACACTGAGGAGATACCGTTTAGCTGAACCTCCTGTGGAAAGTGTTTCACACAGTCAGTCAACCTCACTGTGCACCAGCGAGTTCAAACTGGGGACAGGCTGTTTATGTGCCATTCATTCTGGTGAGAGTGTGTAAAAGAATTCACTTCTGCCGACACATCAATGAGTTCACACTAGGGAGAGATCATCCACTTGCTCCGAGTGTAATACAAACTGCATTCAGTTTTCTCAGCTCTTCAGTACAGTTACAACATTGGCATCTACCCAACAATCTGGAAATTTGACAGATTGCCTGTGCACAAGTAGCAGTGTACATCCAACACAGGATTAATCGTCCTATCAGTATACTCTTGATTATCGATAAAGGTATGCAACATATCGAATAACATCCTCTCAGTACCACCAGTCTCACTCAGGTACTGACCTCATTCTAGCCTTGGTTAAAACATGGGCAAAAAAGCTTAATCCGAGAGGTGAGATGAGATTGACAGCCCTTGACCTCAAGGCTGCATTCGACCCAGTGTGGCATCAAGGTGCTTCGATTAGATTCCATGATGTAATTTACTACTGCATACGTTATTCTCTATATAAATCACAAGGATCCTCTTGATTAAGTTCCAGTCTGTAATTCATTCCCTAGCATGTTATTCTATATACAAACTATCCCGAACCCCTCAATTAGATTATAGCCTGTATTACACTCTCAGTTTTCTGTTATACTGGATTTAATCATCCTGATTCCCTCGATCAAATTTCCGTCTGTAGATCACTTCTGATTGTGTTATTCTGTCAGTTAACAAGCCCCATCTCTTGATTAGATTCCAGGCTATAAAACCCTTGCTTCAATCTAGCTACCTTTCAGAAAATTTCCATGTTTATTAATTTTGAACTTTTTTCAGCGACCAATCTATAATCGCTCTGTCTGATGGTAAATCACGGTTTTCCATCGCATACATTTTACCCAACATGGCATGCGAAAGTAATCGCACCCCATTCTTAATGCAGGAGTCCCACGAGCACGCGCAATGCGCGCTTACAGGCACATGGGCTGGAGTTGGAAACATGCGGACTGATGGTCCGGAAGCCAGAAGGGAGAATGATGTCAATTTCGGTCCAACACTGACAGTGATAGTTCCGAGAAACTCCTCTCACAGATTAGATTATATTACCTACAGTGTGGAAACAGGCTCTTCGGCCCAACATCAACCCTCCGAAGATCAACTCGCCCAGACCCATTCCCGTACATTTACCCCTTGCTAATCCACCTTACACTATGGGCAATTTAGCATGGCCAATTCACCTAACCTGCACAGTTTTGGATTGTGGGAGGAAACCGGAGCACCCGGAGGAAACCCACGCAGACACGGGGAGAATGTGCAAACTCCACACAGACAGTTGCCCGAGGCGGGAACCACCGCCCGAGCCACCGTGCCGCCCTAATGGGCGGGGGGGCATTTACAGGCTTTTCCTCGAGTAATGTTTGAATGTTTGACTGGAGTCGTGTGGTGAGTCTTTCTGACCTCTGTCTCATTCACATGATAATTTGGGTGGTTTGTAGTTTACTGCGACTGTTAAGCTGCACTCCTCAATCTTACTCATACACGGGACCTGAACGTCTTTAGTATCTATTTGCTATACCTAATTGTGCTATTCTGAGTTCCAGACTTCAGACCCTTGAAGTTGGATTGTAGAGTGTGGTGCTGGAAAAGCACAGCAGGTCAGGCAGCATCCAAGGAGCAGGAGAATCGATGTTTCGGCAAAAGCCCTTCATCAGGAAACCCTGGGGTTCGATGTCAGTTTGAATGAGAATGTTGGGCATTTACTGAGCTCCTTGAGTTCAGAGGTTTAGAGCTGGAGAAGATTATAGAGATAGCGAGGGACAAGACTATGAGCAAAGATTAACATTTCATAATGGATTTGCTGCATCACCAGGAACCTGTGTGCGTCAGCAGGCAGAGCAATCATAGATTAAATGAACTTGGTGGGAGGAAGGCGAGAAACAGCAGTGATCTGGAAGGAAATGAGGTCACTGGACCTGAAATGTTGACTGTACTGTCTGCCCATTGATGCTACCAGACCTACTGAGGTTCTCCAGCAATTTTTGATTTTGTTTCTGTTTCAGATTTCCAGCATCCACAGTTATTTGTTTCTTGTTTAGCGATTTGGATGACCTCAGATTTATGGGGAGTAGAATGTTTCAGGCCTTCAGGTGTGTGACAGAAGAATCAAACTCAAGAGGTGACAAAGACATAGTGTAATTTTCAGAAGCAGATGAACTGAGGTGGGGCAGGGTCAGAAATTATTCCTGAGATGATCCCAATGAAAGTGTCGACATGCAGCTGGTAGCTCATCTGAGAGGTAAAGCATTTACCAAGCTTTCAAGTGGCTACTTCAGCCTCACACATTTGGCATGAGGAAAGATGGAAGTGGTGCTGGAGAGTGGTGTTTGCAGTGTGATTTGGACATAATGGATTTGAACTTCTCATTATTTAATTGTGCAAGAGATCCAAGTATCCAGATTTGGGTGTTGGGCAGGTGAAGGCAGTGCGAACCTCAGAGAGAAACTTGAGGACAATGATTTTCACATTTTCACTTTACTTGTTTTATTTCCCGCCAGCTTCAATAGAAATCCAGCAGAACTGAGAACAGACAACACCGAGCTCTGTGGGAACAGGGAGATCAACAGAGGACAGAGAAATCTGGACCTGAAATCCAAGCTGACATCAGACTACCATGTTATCAGTGCTTTGATTTGCATTGCCAACCCTCTACCTTTACCGAACTTCCCATTTGATTTGAATGTCACGTCCCTTCAATATTCAGGATCCAATCCTTGTCATCCTAAAACCACGTCTCTGTAAGGAGTCTCAGATCACACTTATTTTCTTCAGTCAATTCGTTCACTTTTCTTACAGTGCATCACACATTCAGACACAGTCTTTAGTTTCAATTTTTGTGATCTTTTCAATCCAGCTTTGATTAGTAGTACATTTATTCCCTTTGTCCCTTTCTATTGTTCTCTGACCATCACTTTCCACATTACTACATTGCTCACCTGCCTTGATTTGGAATTGCCCATCATGTCCAGGGATGTGCAGGTTAGACAGGTTAGCCATGGGAAATGCAGAGTTATCGTTTCATAGTAATAGAAGCATGAGTCGGCTATTTGGCCTGCCGAGCCTGCTCCACTATTCATTCAGATGATGGCTGATCTATCCATCATCTCAGCTCCTCCTACCGGCATTATTCCATCTACCCTTAATTCCCCTCCATGGAATATCCCATCCAACTGTGTCTTGAATATAATTAATGAAGCTACCTCATCTGCTCCCTTGGGCAGAGAATTCCACAGAGTCACACGAATAACAACATGGAAAGAGACCCTTCAGTCCAACTCATCCATGTTGACCAGTTATCCTAAACAGTCTGGTCCCATTTGCTAGCACTTGGCCCATATCCCCCTAAATCCTTCCTATTCATCTACTCATCCAGATGCCTTTTAAGTGTCGTAATTATACTAGTCTCCACGACTTCCTCAAGAGCTAATTCCATACCTGCAACATGCTCTGTGTTTAAAAGTTGTCCCTTAAGTCCCTTTTATTTCTTTCCCCTCTCACCGTAAATGCATGCCATCTAGTTCTAGACTCCCTCAATTCAGGGAAAAGACCTTGTCTGTTTATCCTATCAATGCCCCTCATGATTTTATAAACCTGTATAAGATCACCCCATAGCCTCCGATGTTCTCGGGATAACAGCCCCAACTTATTCAGCTTCTCCTGATAGCTCAAATCTTTCAACCCTGGCAACATCCTTGTAAATATTTTCGGAACCCTTTCATGTTTCACATCCAACTTCCAATAGGAAAGAGAGCAGAACTGCACATAATATTCCAAAAGTGGCCTAACCAATGTCCTGTACAGCAGCAACATCACCTCCCAACTTTATACTCGATACTCTGACCAATAAAGGAAAGCACACCAAATGCCTTCTTGACTATTCTGTCTACCTGTGACTACTTTCGAGGAAATATGAACTTGCACTCCAAGGTCTCTTTGTTCAGGAACACTCCCTCAAACCTTACCATTAAATAGAGAAGTCCTCCTCTGGTTTGCTTTTCCGAAATGCAGCACCTCATATTTATCTAAATTAAACTCCATCTGCTACTCCTCAGCCCATTGGCCCATCTGACTAAGATCCCGTTGTGCTCTGAGCTAACCATCTTCGCTGTCCATTATACCTCCAATTTTGTTGTCATCTGCAGCCTTATTTACTATACCTCCTATATTGACATCCACATCATTTATATAAATGACAAAAAGTAGTGGACCGAGCACCCATCCTTGATCACAAGCCTCCAGTCTGAAAAGCAACCCTTCACCACCATCCTCTGTTTTCTACCTTTGAGCCGGTTCTGTATCCAAATGGCTAGTTCTCCCTCTATTCCATGATATCTAACCTTGCTGACCAATCTTCCTTGGGGAACCTTGTCAAACCCCTTACTGAAGTTCATATGGTACCCTGGGATGTAGGCTATCAGGCCCAGGGGACTTGTCTGCCCTCAATCCTTATAGTGTGCTGTGTATCTTTTCCCTATCGACGTTGCTTGTTTCAGTTTTACTGTTTCTGTAGCCTCTGACTTGTCCGTTCCAATAGGAATGGTACTATTGTTGTCCAACTTGAAAACTGAGGAAAAGTATTGACTTAGCATCTCTGCCATTTCAGTGTTTCCCCCTTAAGTCACCGGTTTCATCTTCCAAGTGTTAGAAATGGGTAAAGTGTTTTTTTTGCAGATATAAAAAAAGCATACAGAAAAGGGGTACAGCAAGAGAACTATTAACCCTGCAGGGAGATTGGGTAATTAGGAGTCTGGAGAGATGACCTCACTCAGCTCAAAGGGTATAACTGTACACTAACCTAAGTTCTAATAGTTCTAATTTGCCCATTTGCTTATGCAATTGAAGCCCTTACTTGCAAGTTCGTAATAAATTTTCATGTTTCCAGTTTTGGTGGTGTCGTCTATATTTTATTGAATTTTGTTTCTAACACAAGGGACCAACATTTACCTTCGTGACTCTGTTCCCTTTAGCGTACCAACAGAAGCTTTTGCTACACTTTTTGATATTTTGTGCTAGGTTTCTTTCGTAATTTACCTTTATTCATTTGTTAGTATCCCTTTGATTATATTTGAAAGTTTTCCAATGTTTGAGCCTTCCAGAGGTCTGGAATAACATTTCGAAAAAGACTGAAAAATTCAAAAATAGTCTCCGTTAAAACTTTAAAAACCCCCATCTTTCAGTTGTCTTGGGGCAAGGAACACGATCTCCCCGCCCGTTGTCTCCGATTGGTTGAATGACCCATGTAGCCACGCCCGCTAGAAGCGTAGTGACATCACGTGCCCGTACCCGCCCCTTGTGAACTGGCGCATGTGCAGTGTAGGTCCCGCGGCCGGAGAAAGACAGTGTGACTGAGTGTGGGAGAGGAATGGCGCCGGCGGCTGAAGGAACAAGAACAGGAGCCGCTGGAAAAGCTGAGCAGGTCCGGCAGCTCGTGTCGGGAGGAATGTGAGGAGGTGTTTCGGGTCCGGGGATCCTCCTTCAGAACAGGAACAGGTTTCAGGAACATCCCGGGGAGGTCGCCAGGCCCGAGCGCCAAGACCTGGCTCCTGCCCCCGGGGAGAGGAGACAGTGAGACAGGGTAGGATTGGGAACCGCGGGAGGAGGGAGACTGGGGAGTTTATAAACTCCTAGGGGGAGGCCAAAAGCCTCGGAATAAAACCCACAGGCCCAGTGTTTACTTCATTGGGAAGGGACCTCTCGGGTTGCCGGTGCAACCTGCCGCCATCTTTGTCAGGGTAAGGCGCTGTCTTTGGGCGAAAAGCGCGGGCGGCCATCTTGGTGAGGACAACATCAACCGTCATTTCCGGAGGAGAATTCCAACCTTGTGGCAAGCTTGGACAGCAGGAAGTCATTCAGCAAATTTACTGGTTTTCTTTTCTCAAGCAACCTTGACATTTCATTATCATGTCCCTGATTCAGCTTCATTTCCAGCACCTTTGGAAGCAGCTTGATCAAGCTAATTGTTACCTAAATGAAGTTTTTGTCCATACATACCTAAGGCTATCTGGCTGCATGAGGGTATTCAATCCTGGTTAATATGTGATCAGCAGGCATCTGGCAATCTACAGGAATTGCCACCTATGTTATGTTCAGCTTCATTTCCAGCACCTTTGGAAGCAGCTTGATCAAGCTAATTGTTACCTAAATGAAGTTTTTGTCCATACATACCTAAGGCTATCTGGCTGCATGAGGGTATTCAGGTTTCTGTGTCCTGGTTAATATGTGATCAGCAGGCATCTGGCAATCTACAGGAATTGCCACCTATGTTATGTTTTTAACTGTAGTGACATTAATCACATATTTTGTGAATTTCTTTTGCAGGAAGACACGCGGACAGAAATCTGAAAGCAAATGAAACAACAACTTCTGACAGAGACACTTGATTCATTGGGACTTGAATATCAGCAACTGTTCAAATCGAGAAGAAACGTTTGCTTTTATTTGCTTGAGAGAGATTTTGGATACTGGTGTGGCAGGAAGAATACTGAGACACACAACTGAGAGAGATTCAGTGCGCTGACTGTGAAAACTGCTTCAACCTAATGACTCAGCTTGGGGCATAAAAATCTAACCATTCACGGTGGGGAGAGACTGTGAACGCATTTTGTCTGTAATTTCAAATCCAGAGCGACACCAGGAAAGCTCTCCCTATTGGGAAACCGTGGAAATGTGAGTATTGAGAGAAAGGGTTCCCTTCCTCAGTGCTAGAAACTCACAGACGCATTCACCCCAGGGAGAGGCCATTCACCTGCTCCATGTGCGGGCAGGGATTCAGTTGGATGGACAACTTGCAGGTGCACCAGCGGGTCCACACAGGAGAGAAGCCATTCACATACCCCATGTGCGAGAGGGGGTTCGTGCGTGCATCTACACTCCTGATCCACCAGCAGGTCCACACGGGGGAGAGGCCATTCACATGCCCCGCGTGCAGGAACGGCTTGTGGGCAACGTACAGCAACATGAGCGGGTCCACCCAGGGAAGGTGCCGTTCACCTGCTCTGAATGTGAGAAGGAATTCATTGATTCTTCCAGCCTGCTGACCCACCAGCTGGTCCACGCTAGAGACAGCCCACTACCCCGCTCTCAGTGCAGGAAGGTTTCTCCAGCTCCTTCCACCCGTGGAGGCACCAGTGAATTCATGTGCCATTGCAGGGGGATTGAAAAAACAACGGCTGAGTACCATTAGCGACTGGACTATCAACCCAGTTCTGGGAACTCTCAGGTTTGAATCCTGTTGTGGCAGATGACGGAATTGGAATTTGCTCAGAAATCTGGAGTTCAGAATCTAACGATGAAACTTTTTTCAGGGCAACAAAGAAAACCCCCATCTGATTCACTCATGTCCTTTTGAGGGAAGGAAACTGCCATTGTGGGAAAGTATTCACTCAGTCATCCCAGCTGCATCCTTTACTTGACCTGACCTACACGTGACTCCAGACCCACAGCAATGTGGTGGACTCTTGACTACGCTCTCTCATGCCTGGAAAATAGGTGGGGAGAAATTTACTTGGATACAGAGCATAGGTTGAAATTGCTGAGTGAGGCAATACTTCCTCTGGGTTAAAGCTGTACCAAGGATCCAATTACAAAGGGACAAGTCTGTGCTGACCAATAGTAAAGAAAGTGAGGATGGGGAGTGTGTGCACTTTGACCTTGAGCTGTTTTAAAATGAAATAAATTGGTTTTCATATGCCTTTTTGCTGGGGAGATCTGAATCAGAACCGAAGTTGGGTCACAATAAAAGTTACCTGAACTTACCATCAGACTCAGACACTGATATCTTTGAGATATCAGTGTTTTAAAGCTGCTAATTTCTTTCAGCCTCTAACACTAAGTTTCCAATGTTATGTATCAGAAGGAGCAGTGAAATAGTAGCTAGTATTGTTAGAAACTGTTAAGTTCATCTCTGCACGTACTGCGTTGTTTCATCTGCATTGTAAAGCTTACTGCCTGGGAACGTGTGGGCTGTGTTCACTAGAAACTAAAAATTACACAACACCAGGTTATAGTCCAATAGGTTTATCTGGAAGGACTAGCTTTTGGAACACTGCTCCTTCATCAGGTAGCTGCGGAGCGGGATCATAAGGCACAGAATTTATAGCAAAAGATTGGTGTCATGCAATTGAAATGATATATTGAACCAACTTAGATTGCTGTTAAGTCTTTCTTCTTTTAGAATGGGTTGAAGGTTTCTGTTCATTAATATGTAAATCCCAGAACTACTTTTAAGTCACATTCTCCAGATAACGTCAGGTTTTATAAAAAGAGGTGATATCTCAGCTCAGTCAATGCATTAATGGTGTGAGGTTTGAGTCTCTGTATCCCAATCTTGAGTTAGACTGGTTGTATTTTCAAATTAGGGATTTATAAAATATGACATGGCTTGACTGTCTGCAGATTGCACACTTTTTGAGGAAAACTGAATGTATCTGAAAATGCAATTCTGAAAATCCAAATTCATCCTATAGACGTGTGTGTGTGTGTGTGTGCGCGCGCGTGTGCGCGCGCATAAGAGAGTGCGTGTTTGCATGCTTGGTAAAGTGTCGTGATTTAGAGATGCCGGTGTTGGACTGGGGTGTACAAGGTTAAAAATCACACAACACCAGGTTATAGTCCAATAGGTTTAATTGGAAGCACTAGCTTTCGGAGCGACGCTCCTTCATCAGGTGATTGTGGAGGACACAATTGTAAGGCATAGAATTTATAGCAAAAATTTACAGTGTGATGTAACTGAAATTATACATAGAAAAATACCTTGATTGTTTGTTGAGTCTTTCATCTGTTCAAAAACCATGATAGTTTCACTTCTTTCGTATGTAAATAGAGTCATAGAGATGTACAGCATGGAAACAGACCCTTCGGTCCAACCTGTCTATGCCGACCAGATATCCCACCCCAAGCTAGTCCCATCTGCCAGCAACCTGCCCATATTCTTCCAAACCCTTCTTATTCATATACCCATCCAAATGCCTCTTAAATGTTCTCGGGTTAACTGTAACAATTGGTGTTAGCTAACATCAATTGTTACAGTTAACCTGAAAATATAACTTATGCAAATCACAAAACCTTTTATAATTTACATATGAAAAAAGTGAAACTATCATGTAATTCGAACAGATGAAAGACTCAACAAACAATCAAGGTATTTTTCAATGAATAATTTCAGCTACATCACACTGTAAACTTTTGCTATAAATTCTGTGTCTTATAATTGTGTCCTCTACAACCACCTGATGAAGGAACAGTGCTCCGAATGCTAATGCTTCCAATTAAACCTGTTGGACTATAACCTGGTGTTGTGATTTTTAACTTGGTAAAAGTGTAAGTGTGATGGAGTGTAAGCCTGTGAAAAGGGTGTGTTTGTCTGTGTACCTGAGAGAGAGCATGTAGATACAAGCGAGGAGTTGCATTTTGGTAAAGCAAACAAGGGCAAGACTTGTACAGTAAATGGTAGAACAGAGAGACCCGGTGGGGGGAATGTTTCAGGTATATAGTTCTTTGAAAGTTGCATCACCAGGAGACAGGGTGATTAAGGTGGCGTTTAGCACACTTGCTTTCATTTTTCACATCATTGAGTGTTGGAGTTGGGATGTCATGTTGATGAGGCCATTTTTAGTGTACTGAGTACAGTTCTGGTCGCCCTGTTATAGGAAGAACACTATTGGAGAGGGTTTGGAAAAGCACGGTGGCACAGTGGTTAGCACTGCTGCCTCACAGCGCCAGAGACCCGGGTTCAATTCCCGCCTCAGGTGACACTCTGTGTGGAGTTTGCACATTCTCTCTGTGTCTGCGTGGGTTTCATCCAGGTGCTCCGGTTTCCTCCCACAGTCCAAAAAAAAATGTGCGGGTTAGGTGAATTGACCATGCTAAATTGCCCATAGTGTTAGGTGAAGGGGTAAATGTAGGGGAATGGGTTTGAGTGGGTGGCGGGTCGGTATGGACTTGTTGGGCCTAAGGGCCTGTTTCCACACTGTAAGTAATCTAATCTTTCCCACGATGTTGCCAGGACTGGAGGGTTCAAGTTATAAGGAGAGGCTTGAGGGGTGACCTTGCAGAGATTTATAAAATCATGAAGGTTGTAGGTAAAGTGATTAGCAAATGTCTGTTCCTTCAGTGAAGGAGAATTAAAAACTAGAGGACACTTTTTTAAGGTGAGAGGAGAGAGATTTTAAAAGGAACCTGAGGGATAACGTTTTTACACAGACGTTAGTTTGTGAGTGAATGAACTTCCAGAAGTGATAGATGCAGGTATAGTTACAACATTTAAAAGACATTAGGATGGTGTACTGAAGGTGTAGGTGTGTAGTGTACCTTTTGAGAGAGAGGAAGCGAGCAAGGACTGACTGAAAGCACAAAGTGTGCTGAACAATTTAAAAATGTAACATTTGGTTGAAACAAATAGCTGGAGTTGCGTTGCCATGGAACAAAAACAAATTCCAATTCGGCCAATCAGTTTAAAGTATGCCCCTGATACCAAAATCCTATCGAATTTGAATTTTACTGTTTGGAATGACACCAAACCAATGAAATGATCTGATGTTTTGGGGTAGAAAAACAGACGTTTTGAACAGTTAGAGGGGAAACAGCCAAGACAACCAAGCAAGCACCAACACAAGGCCAGCCGGATATCTCTCGTGAAGAGACAGGTTCTTCCATTTCTATCATCGGGTGACCCAAAAGAGACAATTTTACTGATAGTTGCATAATGATCTTCCTGCTGGATTTTTTTACAGGGGGCACAGTTTCTGCTGAGAGAAATCCTGTATCCTGGGAAGATGGCTAAATAAGAAAAAGTGCTGTTAATAGCATTTTAACTGTGGAACTACCAGCTCTTGTGGGAGCAGTGCATTATTGATAAGGTTTATCTAAAGGAAGAAATCTGCTAACTTAAAAAAAAAAATCAAGGTTAAGGAGGGACAGATTGATTATATGATTGTTTGAGGACAGATAAAAAGACATTTATTGACATTGAGGTGGGAGTAGAGCTCAGAGTAATGCAATTCTAAAGTGTCACTCTGAATGAATGGAAAACTGCTTAAAGATTGGCTCCTGGTCTTATACTTCACCAATTAAAATTACTAATTTGACAACTCTTGTAATCATAGAATCCCTACAGTGTGGGAGCAGGCCATTCGGCCCATCAAGGCTACACTGACCCTCCGAAGAGCATCCCACCCAGACCCACAACCCATCTCTTCACACTGTGGGGCAATTTAACACGGCCAATCCACCCTAACCTGCCCGTCTTTGTGACCATGGGCGGAAACTGGAGCACTGTGAGGAGGGCAGAGGAATGTGCAAATCCCACACAGACAGTCGCCAGCTGGTGGGATCGAACCCGGGTCTCTTGCAGTGTGAGGCAGCTATGCTAACCACTGAGCCAGCGAAATGGCTGATCTTTAAGTCATTGAGAATAGCTAAAATGATGTATTTAGAAACATCAATAAATGCTGAAAGCATATTCAATTGCTTAAAAAAAAGCTGCAGACATCTTTCTGAAACTTGCAGTTAAGCCACAGTTGAGAACAGGCTGTGAGGGAGAAATGACCTATTCCTAGTCTTGTGAAATTGGTTCAGAATATGTAGAAATAGATCATAGGATTGCAGAGCACAGAAACAAACCTTTTGGTCCATGCCGACCACATGTCCTAAATTAATCTAGTGATCTGTTTGCCAGTATTTGGCTCACATCTCTCTCAACCCTTCCTATTCATATAGAGGCCTTTCCAGAACCCATCCAAAAGCCTTTTATATGTTGTAAATGTACCAGCCTTGACACACGGCCTCTGTTGGCTCATTCCATACACGTACCACACTCTGCGTGAAAATTGATCCCTTTTGTCCCCTTTAAACCCTTCCCCTCTCACCCTAATCCGATGCCCCTCTAGTTTTCAACTTCCTCTACGCTGGGGAAAAGACATATTAAATTGAGCAGCCAGACAAAATTCAAAAACAATAAAATGTTGAGTCCCAGAAAAACAAAGTTGTGACACCAGTCTTTTTTTTTCTCTCCTATTAGCATATGGACTGAAAATCTGTTGGTTACACCATCTCCACAGGACATACTACGCATGCTTCTCGGTGTCAGCAAGCACTGCGCATGTACGCTGGTGTCAGCAAAATACTGCGCATGCTCATATCTGACAGCCGAAACAGCGCGCGACGCTCTTTTGATGGACCAATAGAAAGCGCTAGAAGACCGGAAGGAGTGTAGTCTTCCTGCCATTGAGAGCGCCCCAATTCTCTGAATGCGGACGTTGGACCATGAGCTTGTGAAGCTGTAGTTGCTGTTCTTCTCTGTCTGAATGAAGATTGAGCTTCACCTCAGACTGCAACTTTCCTCTGTCCAACAGCTGTGAGTATAACACACACTTTTCTCAGCCCCCTTTTCCATTTTATTTTTTTCATTGTGGAGTTCAGTTCTTGACTTGCAGCAAAGTTGTTTCAGGTCTATGTCTTAATTAGCAAACACATGGCAAATGCAGTAACACAGTGTGAAGTTTTAGTCTTTCCTGTGAAATAAAAACATAAAGGAGATGCATTGTTTAAATGCATTGTTTATATTGGGATGTGAAACAAGTGAGAACTGCAGATCAGAGTCAAAAAATGTGGCGCTGGAAAAGCGCAACAGATCAGGCAGCATCCGTGGTGCAGGACAGTCAATGTTTTGGGCAAAAAACACCATTCATCAGGAATGATGTGTGGATGTACAAAGGTGCCTCAGGTACCTTCTACTCAGGCTTTCTATCCCAGTCAATGCCAGTTGTCAGATAGGTGCAGCAGGCAATGAGCAAGGCCAGTGGTGTATTAGCAAGAGGAATTGAGTTCAGAAGTGGGGATGTCTTCCTGCAGTTAGGGGGTCATTGAATATATTCAAAGCTGAGTTTATCTGACTTTTGAATGTTAAAAGTAGTTATAGGGGAAGGCAAGGACAATTTTAAAAAATATTTTATTAGAAACTTTTTCAAATCTTTTACAAAACATCTATAGACAAAAAAGAACAATACCAAAATACAGAAAGATAGAGGCAGTACAACAATGTCATATCACGATACCATTAATAATGAACTAACTACTATTCTACCAGAACAGTCGTACCTACTTAGCTTAAACTAAACTACAATCAAATTTTTAAAAAACTAAATTAAACTGAATTCAAATTAAATTACATCACATTATTTTATTCTCTTTCACTCACTACACCTCCACTGAGGCTCCCATCCCTGGAAGCTCCAGTTATTGTACCCATATTATTTTCCCCCAGCCTCCCTTCCCAGGGCCCCACTGGTTCTCAAACTGATTCCCATGGCATACCACGGCCCTAATCAATATTGCTGATAAGTCTGCATCCATATAATTTAGAAAGGGTTGCCATGTCTTGTAAAACCGCTCTGTTCTGTGGTGCACCATATTCATGTGGTAGTCTTGGGGGAGGTGCTCCA
>NW_025215232.1:21196-31612 GCF_004010195.1 Chiloscyllium plagiosum | reverse complement strand
CCAATGTCTATTTCATTAAAATGTTCTTCCTTGCATAGTGGGTAAGAATGTTACACAGTCTCTTCCCATGTTTCCCCAGGAGAGGGCAAATTTGCAAACCCCCAGAAGAAGAAATGCCAGATCCACTTTAACTTCAATCCCGAGGATGTCCTTTGGCTCCCTTACTATAGCACTCCAGTAAGTCTGGATCTTAAAACATGACCAATAGCAGTGTGAGAGAGTGCCTATACTAATTTTACATTTGGGACATCCTGGTGATACTCCTCTCTTGAACTTAGCTAGCCTCTCTGGCGCCATATGAGCCCTGTGTAAAATCTTCAATTTCATGGCCTGTGCTTTGTTACATATTGAAATTTTCCTTACATTTTCCCATTTCTTTGCATATTTCCAATGAAGTATCCTCTCCGAGCTCCTGATGCCACGTTCTACAGATTCCCTCCATGTCCCCTAAGGCACGTCCCTTTTGTAAATAATACAAAGTACTGATTGAAAGAACACCAGCACAATGGAGTACTCTTTCTCCACGTCTGACCTGTAAAGCTGAGCTGGGACCATCGACTTTTTCTGTATATAATCCCTTATCTGAAAGTACCGGAATAGGTACAATCCATATTTCTGACTAAATGACATCAAGACCTCCCCCTTGAATAAATCTCCCAGACAGGAGATTCCCTTATTCTCCCATGACTTAAAGCCGGAGTCCATTGCCCCAGGTTGAAATCCTTGGGCTCCCACCAATGGGATAAACAGTGAGGTCTGAAGCCAATTGCCCTCAGCTTGCCTCATTATCCTCCAGGCTTTCACTGTATTTAAAATGATTGGACTCTTACACTGCTCGGTCATGGATTTCATCTTATCCATAAATAATTAAGGGACATCGCAACTGCGAGGCTTCAACATCAAGCCAAATTGACCCTGAATCATCCCCGTGCCCAGCCATCCAGAAATGGTAACAAAGTGCATATTTGATGTCTCTTCAAGTCAGGAAGGTTCACCCCACTCCCTCACCCTGCGAGAGCTGCAATTTGATAAACTTAATTAGGGGGCGCCTGCGACACCAAATAAAAGAACCATCAAGCCTCAGTAAAATTCATCTGGGTAGCAACAACAGGAGCATTCTCATGGGGTACGACAGGCGAGGAAGAACATTCATTTTAATCAGGGCTATTCGGCCTAACCATGATAACGGTAATCCGTCCCACCGCTGCAAATCCTGCTTTATCCTCTCCAGTAATTGTACATAGTTAGCTTTATACAGCTGGTGGAAGGGAGGAGTAATAAAAATTCTCAAATACAAAAATCCTTTTGACGACCATCTAAACAGGGACTGCATTCCATCCTTCAGATCAGGCAGCTCCGCTAATCCCCCCACCGGCACGGCTTCCGATTTTGTAAAGTTGATCCTGCAGCCCGGAAAACAGCCAAATAAATTAATTGTTTGAATCAATCGAGAAACTGACTCCTCCAGATTGGCCAAGAACAAAAGGACGTCATCAGCATATTGGGTAACCTTGTGCTCCCCCATTCCCACCTCTGGCCCCGCTATTTCAGGATCCCTCCTGATAGCCTCAGCTAATGGCTCAATTGCCAAGGTAAATAGCAGTGGTGAAAGAGGACACCCCTGTCGACTGCCTCTCCCAATGTGAAAGCTATCTGACTTTGTGCTGTTTGTGATGACTGCTGCCTTAGGATCATTGTACAACACCACCACCCATCTAGCAAAGGATCCCCCCAGACCAAAATGCTCGGGGACCCCAAACAAGTATAGCCATTCTATCCGGTCAAATGCCTTTTCTGCGTCTAGGAGACCACCGAACCCAGGATCAATCTTTGTGGCATACATGCACTATGTCCATATCGATGGCCTCATCCCGACCGGAGTCCTTTAATTCAGAGAATTCACAAAGTCCTTCGCCTTTTCTGCTGAATCAAAATGATATACCGTTCCCCCCAAAAGCGAAATGCAACACGGCCATGGACAACTGTGTGTGGAGTTTGCACATTCTCCCCGTGTCTGCGTGGGTTTCCTCCAGGTGCTCTGGTTTCCTCACACAGTCCAATGAGGTACGGGTAAGATGAATTGGCCATACTAAATTGCCCATGGTGTTAGATGCATTAGTCAGAGGGAAATGGGTCTGGGTGGATTACTCTTCGGAGGGTCAGTGTGGACTTGTTGGGCCGAACTGTAGGGAAACTTATCTACAGTTTAGGGAACCTGTAGGGAAACTAATCATGTCCACCAGCTGCTTAGATTGTGCAGTCATACATACCAGGCCCTTTGTCACCCTGTCTACCTCAGGATCTGAGGCGATTAGAATCCCCTCCTATGATCGTGCTGTGCACCCCAAGACTCATTAATTTAGCAACTGCATCAATCAGAAATGTAAGAGGGTTCACATGGGGGCGGGGGGAAATACACATTCAGGACGCCATACTCTTCTCCATGTAGTTGAGCTTTAAGAATGATGAACTGGCCAAGTTTGTCCTTAATTTGCTCAATTACCTGGAAAGGGAGATTCCTTCTTATCAGTATAGCCACTCCTCGACTCTTAGAGCTAAAAGAGAAGAATACCCTATCATAACTCCCCCACCACCCCACCCCACCTTACCCATAGCTAACATCCTGGATCCTTCCAGCTGAGGCCGTGCCCTAGCCCCAGGCAATTCACAGATGAAAAAAAAACACGTTATTTACATGCTGAGAGTTAACAATGGATGCCCATTCCTCCCCTCCCTCCTCCCCCCCCGCCCCCCCACCCACACACCCCTTCTCCATACATCTTAACCACAGGTATAGCCAACCCCAAACCAAAACCAAAAGGAGAGCAGTTAAAACAAAAGTCCCCACATAATGCACAACTGACCGATATACTAAATAATTCCGGTTTTACATCAAGGCAGTACGGAGAAGCCAATAACCACAAAGCAAATGGGGAGAGTGAGAAAAGAAAAGAAGGGGCAGAAAGAACTGTACCATTGTCTGTATTGATGGCCCCATCCAGACCTGAGTCCTTGAATTCAGAGAATTCACAAAGTCCTTCGCCTTTTCTGCTGAATCAAAATGATATACCATTCCCCCCATGGCCATGAACCTCAAGGAACATTGAATGTTCAGATCCCTTAATTTTCTCTTAACTTAATCAAAAGCCCTTTCTTCTCTTAATTCTGGCTCCTGAGAATATATTATTCTTGAGCCTTTGTGCATTAAAGCCTGTGGATCTCTTCCCAGTCTTCTTGCTGTTTCAATCACTAACTGTTTTTCTTTATAATGCAGGAGGCGCACAAGGACCGTGCGGGGGCATGGGTCCGGTCCTGACCTGCACATTGCAAGCCCCAAACTCAACAGGCCCAACACCAACTCCAACTCCAGCCCCAAGAACATTAGGAACCACTTCTCCAGGATTCCAACGAGGCCTTCACCTCCCTCGCGTTCCGGAAGACCCACGAGCTGTAAGCTTTTTCTCCTACTTTAATTTTCCAGGTCGTCCATTTGCTCCTGAAGGACCCGAACCTGGTCTTCCAGCATTTGGATCCTTCCTCCTGAGACCTCCGCCATGGTCTCCGATGCCACGGTCCTCTCCTCCACTGCCTATTCTCTTCGGGCCAACATTTGAATTTCCTGCTCCATGCTTTTCCAGTGTGGCAGATAGTGGTTCCACCGCTGCTTCAATCTTTTCTCAGAGTTTGGCAAACTTCGAGAGTAACTGCTGCCCCATTAAATCCAATGGGGCTGCCCTGGGAGTTTGAGCAATGGCTCCAGGCGCCCCCGATGCAGTAGGGGAGTGCCCTGCCTGCTGCACCCCTGTCGGCCCCTTTCCTTCATTTGCTTTCATTCTGGTCCTAAAGCTGTCAAACCACAATTATAGCACCTCCAGATATTCACTAAGTTTATATTAGTAATTTTTTCTCCTAAGGATGGTTAACGAGGGGGGGGGGGGGGGTAAAGGCCCACATTGCCAGAGGATATGGCACAGAGCCCAACACAGCAGACCACTCAGACCACCGCCATCTTGGATCTCCAAGAAAATGGTTTTCAGACCAGTAGAGAACTTCTACAAGATCATACAGCACAGAAACAGACCCTTCAGTCCAACTAGTCCATGCTACGTTCTCAAATTAAACTGGTCCATTTGCCAGTGATTGGCCCATATCCCTCCGAACATTTCCTATTCATGTACTTATCCAAATGTCTTTTAAATATTGTTACTGTTCCTGCATCCCCCACTTCCTCTGGACATTCATTCCATACACAAACCACTTTCTTTAAAAAAAAAAGGTTCTCCTCATATCTTTTCAAACCCTTTCTCCTCTCCCCTTCAAAATTTGCTCCCTCATCTTGAAACCCCCACCCTAGGGAAAGGACACCTGCTGGTCACCTCATCTATACCCCTCATGATCTTATAATCCTCTATAAAGTCACCTCTCAACCTCCTACACTCGTGAAAAATATCTCAACCTATCCACCCAGATGTAAGTATATTCATATCCAGTTATGATCTGTTTAGTGCTGGTGCAAGCTCGAAAAACCAAATGGTCTACCCCTGCTCCCAATTCTGTCACACTGTGTGAGACCATAAGACATCAGAACAGAAATTAGGCCATTCAACCCATCGAGTCTGCTCCGCCATTCAATCATGGCTGATAAATTTCTCAACCTCATTCTCCTGCTTTCTTCCCATTACCTTCGATTCCCTCGATACTCAAGAAGCTATCTATCTCAGTCTTAAATATACTCGGTGACCTGTCCTTCTGTGGCAATGAATTTTATAGATTCAGCACTCTCTGGCTGAAGACATTTCTTTTTATCTCCATTCTGAAAAGTCTTCCCCTTACTCGAAGGCTGTGCCCTCAAGTTCTAGTCTCTCCTACCAATGGAGACATCTTGTCAATGTCCACTATGTCCTGGCTGTTCAGCATTCTGTCTGTTTTCATTAGATTCCCCCTGAGTGTGGGCCTGTTAATCAGCATGGACCAGACCCTTCAGGATGAGGTACAGAGGAATTAGGTTCAGCAAAGTGAGAATGGGGGAAAGAGTCTGAGGGATGGAGATTTTCAGCTTTCTGGGAATGAGAGGGGAAAGGAAGTTCATTATAAATTAGAATTGATTAGATAGGCTGATGGGCCAAGGAATGGCAGATGGAGTTTAATTTAGATGAGTATGAGATTTTGCGTTTTGGTAAGGCAAATCAGGGCAGGACTTGTACACCTAATGCTAAGGTCTTGGGGAGTGTAGTAGAACAAAAAGACCTTGGAGAGCAGGTTCGTACTTCCTTGAAAGTGGAGTCGCAAGTAGATCAGATAATGAAGGAGCTGTTTGGTATGCTTTCCTTCACTGGTCAGTACATTGATTTAGACCATATTTTGGAATACCACACTCAGTTCTGATCTCCCTGCTGGAGGAAAGATGTTGCGATACTTGAAAGAGTTCAGAAAGGAGTTACAAGGCTTTTGCCAGAGTTGGAAAGTTTGAGCTCCAGGGAAAGGCTGAATAGACTGGGTCTATTTTCCCTGGAGTGGAGGCTGAGGGGTGACCTTATAGAAGTTCATAAGGGGCATGGATAGGATGCATAGCCAAGATCTTTTCCCCAGGATATGGGAGTCCAAAAGTATAGGACATAGTTTTGAGATGAGAGGGGTAACCTGAGGGGAAACTTCCTCACAAAGATGGTGATGTCTCTGTGGAATGAGCCGCCAAAGGAAGCGGTGGAGGCTGGTACAATTACAACATATTAAAAGGCATCTGGATGGGTACATGAATAGGAAGGGTTTTGAGGGATATGGGCCAAATGCTGACAAATGGGACTAGATGAATTTAGGATATCTGGTCGGCACCAACGAGTTGGGCCGAAGGGTCTGTTTCCGTGCTGTATGACTCTAATCGTCCTCAGTGAAAGTAGAAGTGTGATTGTGAAGACTAGACTTTCAGAGCAGTTTTCAAAGATGTTTTGCCCTGACTGGCAGCAGAAGTTACAATGAAATCTTTCATTTGAGAGACAGTAGCTGAGTGAGGGAGCACATCTGGAATTCTAGTGGAAAGTGGGAATTCATTGCACTGTGTGGATGAAGTGCTTTCAGGTTTACTGGCAGTAAGTACAGTGTGCTGAGTGGAGAACCTAGTGAAGGGTTAGGTGGGATTTTGTTTTAAACTGCTCATTTCATTCAGCCTTCAACATTGTATTTCCAACGCTGTCCATCAGAAGGAGCGGTGAATCAGTAACTGGTATCGTTAGAAGCCTTACGGTTTTCAGTACAGCAGATATTGCCTTGTTTCATCAGCATTGTAAAGGTTACTGGCAGCAGTGGGAGGTGTGGGCTGTATTCACTAGAAATGATTAAGCAGTTACAGAAGACACATACAAGAGGGCAGGGTGGGACTTGTCTTACGATTTGCAGAAAGTGGGAGGTTCTGTGAGCTGTCATCCTGAGTGCACACAATCATTGAAGCCCGACAGTGTGGAATCAGGCCATTCAGCCCATAAAGGCAACGCTGACCCCTCTGAAGAACATGCCACACAGACCCACCCCCACCCCACCTATCCTGTCCTGTCGTTTCTGCTGGTGAATTAAACTAGGACTAGGGGACATGGCCTCGTCCTAGTCCATGGTATATTCAGGATACAGTTGGCTGGGTTATTGCATTGTAGGGAATTAAAGGGTAGTTGGGACAATGCAGATAGGAGGAGCTGAGATGATCTTAATGAATGGCAGAGCAGGCTGGATGGGCCAAATGGCCTACTCCTGCTCCTATTACTGTGAAACTATAACTGTGCATTTCCCTTGGCTAACCCACCTAACTTGCACATCCCTGGACACAATGGGCAATTTAGCATGGCCAATCCAAATCAAGGCCGGTGAGCAGTGTGGTGATGTGGAAAATGAACGTTGGAGAACGATAAAAAGAGACAAGGAGGATAAACGTACCAGCAATAAAAGCTGGATTCAAACGATCACAAAAAATAAAAGTAAAAGCTGAATGTGTGCTGCATTGTAACAAAACTGAATGAATTGGCTGCATACGTTGAAGAGAATAATTATGAACTGAGACTCCTTACAAAGAAGTTTAATGGGAAGCTAGGTGAAGGTAGAAGGTTGGCATTGCTAATCAAAGCACTGATCACAAGGTAGCCTGGTGTCAGCTCGGATTTCAGGTCCTGATTTCTCTGTCCTCTGTTGATCTCCCTGTTCCCACAGAGTAAGGTGTCGTATGTCCTCAGCTCTGCTGGGTTTTTGCTGAAGCTTTGACCCCCCTTTTCCACCTTCCAGAACAATAAAACATTCAGCCACTCAAGGCCCAACCCACATTGCCCCAGCCTGTCAACCATCCAGAGAGACTCATCGTAGCAGGGAATAAACAAGAAAAATGAAACAAAATTAGAAATAAATAGGTGAGCTGGTTTAATGTTTGTTCATTAGGAAGTAAGCCAGAAATAAGGGTCTCCCAGGATTCTTATGGTATCTAACTATTAGTACCCAACTCTGATTTATAACAACATTTACAGAAATAAAACATTTGTTATCAAAAAGGCATAGAGATAAACAGCATAGACATAGACATTTGCTTTCTCTCATGCACGCACACATGGATATAAGTGTATAGGGTGAATTTGTATTTGGAGAATTATATTTATAGATACATAGAACATTACAGCGCAGTGCAGACCCTTCGGCCCTCAATGTGGCACCAACCTGTGGAACCAATCTGAAGCTCACCTAACCGACACTCTTCCATTCTCGTTCATATGTCTATCCAATGACCATTTAAATGCCCTTAAAGTTGGCGAGTCTACTACTATTGCAGGCAGTACGTTCCACACCTCGACTACTCTGAGTAAAGAAACTATCTCTGACCATCTGTCCTATATCTATCACCCCTCAATTTAAAGTTATATCCCCTCGTGCTAGCCATTGCCATCCAAGGAAAAAGGCATTCACTGTCCAACCTATCTAACTCTCTGATTATCTTATGTCTCAGTTAAGTCATCTTTCAACCTCCTTCTCCCTAACGAAAACAGCCGCAAGCCCCTCAGCCTTTCCTCCTAAGACCTTCCCTCCATACCAGGTAACATCCTAGTAAATCTCCACTGAACCTTTCCCAAAGCTTCCACATCCTTTCTATAATGCGGTGACCAGAACTGTGCGCAATACTCCAAATCTGGCCGCACCAGAGTTTTGTATAGCTGCAGCATGATCTCATGGTTCTGAAACTCAATCCCTCTACCAACACAAGCTAACACACAGTATGCCTTCTTAACAGCCCTATCAACCTGGGTAACTTTCAAGGATCTACGTACTTGGACACTAAGATCTCTCTGCTCATCTACACTACCAAGAATCTTACCATTAGCCCAGTACTCTGCATTCCTGTTGCTCTTTCCGAAATGAATCACCTCACACTTTTCCGCATTAAACTCCATTTTCCACCTCTCAGCCCAGCCCTGCAGCTTATCTATGTCCCTCTGTAACTGACAACATCCTTATTCAGTATCCACAACTCTACCGACTTTAGTGTCATCCATGAATTTACGAACCCACCTTCTATGCCCTCATCCAGGTCATTTATAAAATGATGAAGAGCAGTGGACCCAAAACAGATCCTTGTGGTAACTCACTCGTAACTGAACCGCAGGATGAATATTTCCCATCAACCACCACCCTCTGTCTTCTTTCAGCTAGCCAATTTCTGATCCAAAAATTTGATTTTGTTCAAAAAATGCGCAGTCTGCTGGCAGTCAATGCAGGCGGTGCATGCATGTAATATTTTGTAAATTTCACTTTGGAAACAGAACCTGTCAGATTCAAAATTGGGATACAGACTGTGACCTCATACCTTTAATACATTGTCTGAGCTGAGATGTCACCTTTTGTTACAAACCTTAAGTTATCTCGAGAAGGTGATTTGTAAGAAGTCCTGAGATTTACATATTAATGATACCTACAACCCATTCTAAAAGATTAAAGACTGATGGTTTGCCACGTCTGTATGTTTAGTTTCTCACTGGTGTTGGTGTCAATGCCTTGACCCTGTGTCTGGTTGTTTCTGAAGATGCTGTATTGCAGGTTTATCCTGAATTTATACAGTTTTCCTTTGCTTCCCAAAAACAGATCTGCTCACACTGAGCAGTATCCCAATGTCGTGAAAAATGTTAACTTTCAGGTAGAGAGTTATTCAAGAGATGTTTTTACTTTTTTGGCCCTGTAAGATCCTGAATTAGCATCCTTCAGGAGAATTAGAGTGGAGTGAGAATGGATGGGGGGGGGGGGGGGGGGGAGATTGGGATGGTGCTTTCAATTTTGTGGAATAACAAAAGAAAAGATTGTTCTGCAGAAAAAGAATTGCTTGTTCTGAATTTCTAAACTGGACTGATGTTAAAGTGGAGATTTGAGACGGCCCAGGGAATCCCTTGTGGACTCAGACCTGTAAAGCCTCTCTCTTGATTCGTCCCGGACATCGTACTGTTTGGAAGTCTGGAATAAAATCCTGTTATGGACAGTTTAGTATAATTTTAGATATCCCCTTTATTCACTAATAGCATCACTGTGACAACATAACATTGATACCTATCAGCTAAACTAACTAGGTTCTAATAATCTAGGAGAGTAGGTTACCAGCTGTTCAAATGCCCAGCAGGCTACTCCAATGTATTGATACAAAGTGGCTTCCTTTGTACAAAAGTTTGAAAAAGAAATTGCATGTTCTTAATTAGACAGATAACAGTGAAAGACAATAATTCATAAGGAAGAAACGCTAATTGACAGATCTGTGAAGCTTGACTAATCACTCCTACAGGCCCTAAGCCATTCGTCAGGTGGGAAAAACAGCTGAGTTAGGCGCCTGCTAGTGAGATAAACTCCTCTCATAAAGAGGTACCAGTCTCAGCTAATTGGAGAGTTCACATGATAACCTTGCACAGCTCACATGTCAGATACAGTTGTTTTATAAAACGGCTTCTTAGTAAGGAGGGCAAACGTTCAATCATAAAATGGCTTCCCGACACATTGTGCAAGAATCTCTTCAATATTCGACCTAGAATAATTTCTAAGCTAGGAGCAGACTCCTGCTTTTTAAACACTAAAATCATTCTGTACCTGAGGCTGAGATGTTACTGTAAGGTTGCATTTAAACTGATTCATTCGTCTTCGAATGAAACATGCCTTCTTTTCAAGTTTGTGATTGAAATTCAAATAAAACATAAGATCTGATTAGTTAGAATTGACAGTGGGGCAGTCTGTAAAGTCTGTAAAAACAGCAAGTAAGTTAAAGCTTTATCAGTATTTCCTTTTACAGAGTTTGCATTTCATAACCAGAATTGGCTACTCAAAAGCATCAAAAAGTCACAAAATGCAATTAAATTCAATCCATAGCAGCTAAGCACTAAGTTAATTTTCTACTGGATTCAACAGCCTCAGCACTAAAAT
>NW_025215232.1:16800-19521 GCF_004010195.1 Chiloscyllium plagiosum | reverse complement strand
AACCTTGGAAGTGTGGCGACTGTGGGAAAGGCTTCCATGTGTCGTCTGTCCTGGAGGCTCATCGGCGCAGTCACACTGGGGTCAGGCCATTCTCCTGCCCTGAGTGCGGGAAGGGGTTCAGCAGTTCCTCCGCCTTGCTGACCCACCAGCGGGTTCACACAGGGGAGAAGCCCTTCAGCTGCCCCAAGTGTGGGAAGGCTTTCGCCCAGGCCTTTTCCCTGCTGAGGCACCAGAGTGTCCACACAGGGGAGAGGCCATTCACTTGCCCAGAGTGCGGGAAGGGGTTCAGCGATTCCTCCGCCCTGCTGACCCACCAGCGGGTCCACACTGGGGAGAGGCCTTTCAGCTGCCCGGAGTGTGGAAAGGCCTTCACCCATGCCTCCAACCTGCTGACCCACCGGTGGGTTCACACCAGGGAGAGGCCCTTCAGTTGCCGAGTGCGGGAAGGCCTTCAGCAATTTCTCCCACGTGCTGATCCACCGGCGGGTCCACACCGGGGAGAGGCCATTCACTTGTCCTGAGTGCGGAAAGGCCTTCAGCAATTCCTCTGACTTACTGAAACACCAGCGGGTTCACACTGGCGAGCGGCCCTTCAGCTGCCCTGAATGCGGGAAGGCCTTCACCCAGTCCTGCAACTTGCAGAGGCACCAGCAGGGGCACCAGCGCTCCCAACAATCGGATTCTGCCGGTGAGGCTGCTGTGGGTCACCCCCAGGACTGAACCTCCTGCCCAGTCTGACAGTGGGAGAGTTGGTGGGCTTGTTTTGTTTTACTGCTGGACTGCACCAACTCCCACGGTGGCTCACTGGTGAGTAGCATTGCCTCACAGTGCCAGGGACCTGGCTTTGATTCCACTATTGGGGCAACTTTCTCCTCCTGTGCCTGTGTGGGTTTTCTCTGGGTGTTCTGGTTTCCTCCCACAGTCCAAAGATGTGCAGGTAGGGTGTATTTGCGAAGCTAAATTGTCCCAGTGTTCAGGGATGTGTAGGTGTGGTGCATTAGTCAGGGGAAATATCGAGTAATAGGGTAGGGAAATGGGTCTGGGTGGGTTACTCTTCAGAGGGTCAGTTTGGACTTGTTGGGCTGAAGGACCAGCGTCCACACCGTAGGCATTCTGTGATTCTATGAACTTTGATCCATTGGGCACTACTGCACGTTCCCACTGAAACAATCCGTGCAAACCTAAGCCTGCAAGACCATCAGAGCAGAAGTTAGGCCATTCAGCCGATCGAGTCTGCTCTGCCATTCGTTAGAGACAAAAACAAACTGCAGATGCTGGGATCCAAAGTAGGCAAGCAGGAGGCTGGGAGAACGCAGCAAGCCAGGCAGCACCAGCAGTGACTTCAGTGTTTCAGGTATTAACCCAAATCATTGACTTCTCTACCAGAAATGATTTACCAGGATGTTGCCGAGAGGTTGAATAGACTGGGGCTGTTTTCCCTGGAGTGTCAGAGGTTGAGGGGTGACCTTATATGGGTTTATAAAATCATGAGGGGTATGGATAGGGCAAATAACAAGGTCATTTCCCTGGAGGTTGGGCAGTCCAGAACCAGAGGGTTTATGGTGAGAGGGAAAATATTTAAATGGGACCTAAAGGGCAACCTTTTCATACAGAGGGTGATGCATGTATGGAATGAGCTGCCAGGAGAAGTGGTGGAGGCTGGTACAATGACAGCTTTTAAATGGCATCTGGATGGGGACATGAATAGGAATGGTTGAGAGAGATATAGGCCAAGTGCTGGAAACGGACCCGTTGGTTCAACTCATTCATGCTGACCAGATATCCTAAATTAATCTCGTCCCGTTTGGCAGCACTTAGCTTGTATCCCTCTAAACTCTTCCTGTTCATACATCCATCCAGGTGCCTTTTGACTAGATTTCCTACAGCGTGGAAACAGGCCCTTCGGCCCAACATGTCCTCAACGACCCTCCGAAGAGTAGCCCACCCTAACAGTACAGGCAACTTAGCATGGCCACTTCACCTAACCTGCACATCTTTGGACTGTCGGAGGAAACCGGAGCAAACCCGCGCAGACACGGGGAGAATGTGCAAACTCCACACACAGTTGCCAGAGGCTGGAATCGAACCTGGGACCCGAGTGCTGTGAGGCAGCAGTGCTAACCACTGAGCCACCATGCCGCCCAAGGGTTTTGCATGTTGACATTGTACCAGCATCCACTTCTTCCTTTGGCAGCTCACTGCATCCATGCACCACTCTCTGAATGAAAAAGTTGCCCCTCAGGTCCCTTTTAAAACGTTTCTCCTTTCACTTTAAACCTATTCCCTCTAGTTCTGGACTCACCCAACCCAGGGAAAAGACCTTGACTATTTACCCTATCTGTGCCCCTCATGGCTTTTTAGACCTCGATAAGGCAACCCCTCAGCCTCTGAGACCCCAGGGTAAACAACCCCAGCTTATTCAGCCTCTCCCTTTCCCTCCAAACCTTTCCTATTCATGTACTTATCCAAATGTCTTTTAAATGTTGTAATTGTGCCCCTGTCCACCACTTCCTCTGGAGGTTCATTCCACACGTGAACCACACTCAAACATTTGAACCACGTGTCTTTTTGTTAAATCTCTCTCCTCTCACTGTAAATATGTGCCCCCTGGACTTGAATCCCCCACCTTAGCGAAGAGACAATTACCATTAACCTTATCTATGCCCCTCATGATTTTACAAAACTCACCTCTCAACCTCCTCTGCTCCAGCGGAAAAAAAT
>NW_025215232.1:12565-16300 GCF_004010195.1 Chiloscyllium plagiosum | reverse complement strand
GTGAACCCTGCCGAGTACAAAATGAGAAATGTCGAAAAGAAAGGGAGCTTGCTCCCCGGCTTCTTCTTTAAGATTCAAATCAGTGGAGGGGGAAAAGTATTTCACTCACATTGGGACTGGTGGGAATCTGCAACCCACTGCCTGTTCGGGTGGAACAAGCAGATACCCGCAGAGCTTCGTTTGAGGCTATGAGCAAAGTGTTTGGAATTGAGACTAGAACAGTGAGAGGCTTGAAATCGTGATCGAAATGAAGCAGGCACCTGAGGACAAGGGTGTTTCCTTTGCCAGTGAAAGATACTGCTTCACAAAGTTGGGCCTGTGGAAGGGAATCAGTGACGGTGATTATCTTTGGTTGTTCACCTTGTGAAGGTTCCCGATGCAGTAGGGGAGTGCCCTGCCTGCTGCACCCCTGTCGGCCCCTTTCCTTCATTTGCTTTCATCCTGGTCTTACAGCTGTCAAACCATAATTTTAGCAACTCCAGATATTCACTAAGTTTATATTAGTAATTTTTTCTCCTAAGGATGGTTAATGGGGGGGGGGGGGTAAAGGTCCACATTGCCAGAGGATATGGCACAGAGCCCAACACAGCAGACCACCGCCATCTTGGGTCTCCAAGAAAATGGTTTTCAGACCAGTAGAGAACAGCTACAGGATCATAAAGCACAGAAACAGACTCTTCAGTCCAACTAGTCCATGCTATGTTCTCAAATTAAACTGGTCCATCTGCCAGTGACTGGCCCATATCTCTCCGAACCTTTCCTATTCATATACTTATCCAAATGTCTTCTAAACATTGTTACTGCACCTGCATCCACACTTCCTCTGGACATTGATTCCACACACAAACCACTTTCTTAAAAAAAAGGTTCTCCTCATATCTTTTTAAAATCTTTCTCCTCTCCCCTTCAAAATTTGCTCCCTCATCTTGAAACCTCCACCCTAGGGAAAGGACATCTGCTGGTCACCTCATCTATACCCCTCATGATCTCTCTATAAAGTCACTTCTCAACCTCCTATACTCCAGTGAAAAACATCTCAACCTATCCACCCAGATGTAAGTATATTCATATCCAGTTATGATCTGTTCAGTGCTGGCGCAAGCTCGAAAACCAAATGGTCTACCCCTGCTCCCAATTCTGTCACATTGTGTGAGACCATAAGACACGAGAACAGAAATTAGGCCATTCAACCCATCGAGTCTGCTCTGCCATTCAATCATGGCTGATAAATTTCTCAACCTCATTCTCCTGCTTTCTCCCCATTACCTTCGATTCCCTTGATACTCAAGAAGCTATCTATCTCAGTCTTAAATATACTCGGTGACCTGGCCTCCTGTAGCAATGAATTTTATAGATTCAGCACTCTGGCTGAAGACATTTCTTCTTATCTCCATTCAGAAAAGTCTTCCCCTTACTCGAAGGCTGTGCCCTCTCTTACCAATGGAAACATCTTGTCAATGTCCACTCTGTCCTGGCTGTTCAGCATTCTGTCTGTTTCATTTAGATCCCCCCCTGAGTGTGGGCCTGTTAATCAGCATGAACCACACCCTTCAGGATGAGGTGCAGAGGAATTAGGTTCAGCAAAGTGAGAATGGGGGAGAGTCTGAGGGTTGGGGATTTTCAGCTTTCTGGGAATGAGAGAGGAAAGAAAGTTTGATATAAATTAGAATTGATTACATAGGCTGATTGGCCAAGGAGTGGCAGATTGAGTTTAATTTAGATGAGTATGAGATTTTGCATTTTGGTAAGGCAAATCAGGGCAAGACTTATACACCTAATGCTAAGGTCCTGGGGAGTGTAGCAGAACAAAAAGACCTTGGAGAGCAGGTTCATAGTTCCTTGAAAGTGGAGTCGCAAGTAGATCAGATAATGAAGGAGCTGTTTGATATGCTTTCCTCCATTGGTCAGTACATTGAGTTAGACCATGTTTTGGAATACCACACTCAGTTCTGATCTCCCTGCTGTAGGAAAGATGTTGTGATACTTGAAAGAGTTCAGAAAGGATTTAGAAGGCTGTTGCCAGAGTTGGAAGGTTTGAGCTCCAGGGAAAGGCTGAATAGACTGGGTCTATTTTCCCTGGAGTGGAGGCTGAGAGGTGACCTTATAGAAGTTCATAAAGGGCATGGATACGATGCATAGCCAAGATCTTTTCCCCAGGATATGGGAGTCCAAAAGTATAGGGCATAGTTTTGAGATGAGAGGGGTAACCTGAGGGGAAACTTCCTCACAAAGATGGTGATGTCTCTGTGGAATGAGCCGCCAAAGGAAGCGGTGGAGGCTGGTACAATTACAACATATTAAAAGGCATCTGGATGGGTACATGAATAGGAAAGGTTTTGAGGGATATGGGCCAAATGCTGGCAAATGGGACTGGATGAATTTAGGATATCTGGTCAGCACCAGCAAGTTGGGCTGAAGGGTCTGTTTCCGTGCTGTATGACTCTAATCGTCCTCAGTGAAAGTAGAAGTGTGGTTGTGAAGAAGAGACTTTCAGAGCAGTTTTCAAAAATGTTTTGCCCTGACTGGGAGCAGAAGTTACAACAAAATCTTTCAGTTGTGAGACAGTAACTGAGTGAGGGAGCACATCTGGAATTCTAGTGGAAAGTGGGAATTCATTGCACTGTGGGGAAAAGTGCTTTCAGGTTTACTGGCAGTAAGTACAGTGTGCTGAGTGGAGAACCTAGTGAAGGGTTAGGTGAGATTTTGGTTTAAACTGCTCATTTCATTCAGCCTCCAACATTGTATTTCCAACGCTGTCCATCAGAAGGAGCGGTGAATCAGTAACTGGTATCGTTAGAAGCCTTACGGTTTTCAGTACAGCAGGTATTGCATTGTTTCATCAGCATTGTAAAAGTTACTAGCAGCAGCAGCAGCAGCAGGTGTGGGCTGTATTCACTAGAAATGATTAAGCAGTTACAGAACACACATACAAGAGGGCAGGGTGGGACTTGTCTTTCGATTTGCAGAAAGTGGGAGGTTCTGTGAGCTGTCATCCTGAGTGTACACAATCATTTAAGCCCTACAGTGTGGAATCAGGCCATTCAGCCCATAAATGCAATGCTGACCCCTCTGAAGAGCATGCCACACAGACCCACCCCCACCCCACCTATCCTGTCCTGTCGTTTCTGCTGGTGAATTAGACTAGGACTAGGGGACATGGCCTCAAGATTAGGGAGAGTAGATTTAGGACAGAGATGAGGAAGAACTGCTTTTCCTGGAATGTGGTGAATCTATGGAATTCTCTGCCCAAGGAAGCAGTAGCAGCAGCTTTATTAAGTATATTCAGGATACAGTTGGCTGGGTTATTGCATTGTAGGGAATTAAAGGGTAGTTGGGACAATGCAGATAGGAGGAGCTGAGATGATGATCTTTATGAATGGCAGAGCAGGCTGGATGGGCCAAATGGCCTACTCCTGCTCCTATTACTGTGAAACTATAACTGTGCATTTCCCTTGGCTAACCCACCTAACCTGCACATCCCTGGACACAATGGGCAATTTAGCATGGCCAATCCAAATCAAGGTCGGTAAGCAGTGTGGTGATGTGGAAAACGAACGTTGGAGAACGATAAAAAGGGACAAGGAGGATAAACATACCAGCAATAAAAGCTGGATTCAAAAGATCACAAAAAATAAAAGTAAAAGCTGAATGTGTGCTACATTGTAACAAAAGTGAATGAATTGGCTGCACACATTGAAGAGAATAATTATGATCTGAGACTCCTTACAGAGAGGT
>NW_025215232.1:4149-10036 GCF_004010195.1 Chiloscyllium plagiosum | reverse complement strand
CCAGCATCTGCAGTCCTCACTTTCTCCTCAAAGACAATATATAGTCAAATTCTTTCTTTATGTTTTTGGCATATAGTAAAATGCATAAGCAGCAACTGTGGTGAAAGAGTGGAGGAAACGTTGCCATGTCAGTGTTATAAGTGACTGCTGAAACTGAATGAGTTGGGAAGCGAAGATGCTGCCTAAGGACTGAGGTTATTGATGCAGGCTAAAGAGTATTCAGCAAGAAGAAAACAATTTAGAGTCATTGAGATGCACAGCATAGAAACAGACCCTTTGGTCCAACCCGTCCATGTCGACCAGATATTTAATCTTCCTCAAGCACAACTTGACATTTGGAGTATGAAAACGTGCTTGAATTCCCCTGATCATGTGTTCGTTCCTGCCAGAATACAAAATGGCTCTAATCAAACACAAATCTCATCCCATGTGACTGTGACTCTGGTAAACTAACCCTCCTCGTCTTTCAGCGCTTTCTGCGGCCTTTCACACTTCTCCTCCATCCCGCTCTGATGCATCTCTTCCATCATCCAGAGAAGCTCATCTGTTCTCCTCTGACTTTATCTATCCCATCATTGTCATTTTAATCAACTGGTATGGCTTCTCTTCTCTCTTTTGTTTCATTACACCTGGAGTCTCTCCACAATCAATCCTTGACTCCATCTTCCAGTTACTGCTCCATAAAATCATCCAAAAACAGAACATAGGTTCTAATTCACCACTGATCTCCTCCACTGTTTCTAAATTGTCAGGGTGGTGTCTGACATCCAGCGCTGGTTGAGCAGAAACTTCCTCCAGCTAAATATTGGGAAGATGGAGGCTTGATCGTTCATCCCTGCCACAAACTCTGCTCCCTAATTACCATCTGCCTGGCAACAATTTGAGGCTGGAGAAGATTGTTTGCAGTCTTGGAGTTATTATTTGACTTCCCTTAAGATGAGTTTCCGGGCACATGTCTGTCCCATTGCTAAGACTGCTTCCACTCTATCCCTGCCTCAGCACAACTCCTGCTGAATGATTTAACCACGCCTTAGCAACTTACAGACTTGACTACTACCATGCAGTCTTGCCTCAATTCCCACCTTCCACACTCTGTAAAATGATAGAAATCTCTTCTGCCCATATCCTAATGCTTTTACACACCACTCTTATGCTTGCTGGCATGCACTGAATCCCAGTTGAACAATGACTCGCTTTTAAATTCTTCCATGGTCCATTAACTGTATATTGTTAGCTCCACAACCTATCAAGTCGCCTGTTCTCCTCCCCTTCTGGCCTTTTGCTCATCTCCAATTGTAATCACTCACCACTGGCAAGTTTGTCTTCAGATGCCAAAGACTGAAGCTCCATTGATTCCTAATCTAAATCTTTTCACCTTTTTAACCTCACTTTCATCCTTTAAGAAAAGGGTTAATATTTTAAATTTGCAGAGGATATGACAATTAACACTCTTGCAAGCTGCAAGGAGCTAGTACAAAACTTCAAAGAACATAAACAATGAAGGAATGGGTGAAGAGCTGGCAAGTGAACTTCAATGCAAAGAAATGTGAAGTGATGTATTTCATTAAGAAGAACTAACTAGTGAAACAGCATAAAACAAAGGCACCAGACTCACCTGCTCCAGAGTTGCGTGAGAACACCTTCATGTCAAGTGTATTTGAAATATCTAAAACTAAGGGGACAATTCTAAAGGGGCTGCAGAAACAGAGCTAGCTGAGTGCACACATGCATAAGTCTTTGAAGGAAGGAGGACAGGTTGAAACAAAAGCATGGAGAATCAGTTGGATCATGGTGTATTACAGCAAGGAGCTGACGTTAAACTTAGATAAGGACAACTTCTGCCTCAGCCAGAGTGTTGGGAGCAGCACTTAAGGAAGCACTTAAGGGACGACGAACTTCAGTTATGAAGATAGATTTGGGATATGAAGACTGCTTTCCTTGGAAAAGAGAAGACAGGGAGTAAGATCTGATCGACATACTCAAACTTTCAAGGGCTCTGGACAGAGTAGCAAAGGAGTAACTGTTTCTACTGGTGAAAGGATCAAGAACAAACGAGGAAGGATTTAAAGTAATTAGCAAAACAGTGCAAAATAGCGAGAGAAATTTCAGAAGAGTCATACCAGACTCAAAGCATTAACTGTGTACCTCTCTCCACACATTGCCAGACCTGCGGAGTTTCTCTAGCATTTTCTGAGTTTGTTTCAGACTCCAATATCCACAATTTTTGTTTTAATCAGAGAAACCTGCTTCTCACAGAGAGTGGTCAGGCTGTGGAATGCAGTGCCTCAGAGTGTGCTAGTGATAGGTTCGGTCAAAACATTAAAATGGGATCTCGATGGTTATATGAAAGGGGAAATGGCAGGAGAATGGCTTTGGCTGCCATCCTTATTCAGAGTGCTGCTGCGGAGATAATGGGACATTTGACCTCCTTCTGTACTGTCATAATTCTGTGCATCTGGTGAAAAGCTACCTCTTTGACTAAGCTCTTTGTCATCTGCTCTAATATCTGCTTATGTGGCTCAGTTTGATGACTGGATTGAGAAGCCTCTCTCTAGAACATGCTTATCCTCATTGTTATTATGAACTAATCCAAGATTTTCAAGATCAACAATTCACACCTCAGATTTCTAAATAGGGGTACTTCTATTTTAAGAAATGCAATCCAATTGTAAGGATTGTTTGGTATGAATATAAAACATTATTTTTCTGAGGTTTAATCTCATGGGCCTTGTCAACAGATGGCAGATCGAGGAGTCAATCAGGAAAGTGGTACTTAAAGGAGTGAGATAGTTTCAATATGCTCTGCCAATGAAGCATCACTTACCTCATTACAAATAACAACCCAACATAAGTATTGAATGAAAACGGCACCAGTATTCCAAATAGTGTTATTTTTTCCAGATACATTGGTTGATGATTTCTCCAATCACCTGATCAAAAGGAAAATCTTATTTAGAAAAGACATGAAATTCATTGGGAAACACAGCAGGCAATGCAATAAGATACATGCCTCAACCTGAACCAAATAACAAGTTCAAGAGAAAGAGAATTAGAAAGGTTCAGAAAATTGTGGTAGGGTTCATTTGTCTTTCCTTCTGTCTGTCATCTCCTCAGCTTTAAATTCTTCTGTGATAGCTGACTCCTTTAATTCTGGCCTCTTGCCTCAATGTATTCACTTCACCATTGGTGGCTGCGATTCACCACGTGTTCCTTCTGGTCTGGAATTGTTGTCTGCAAACTCCTTGCCTTGTACATCTCTTTCCTATCCTTTACAACACTCATGCAATCATAGAGTCATAGAGATGTACAATTCAGAAGCAGACCCTTCAGTCCAACTCATCCATACCAACCAGATATCCTAAATTAATCTAGTCCCATTTGCCAGCACTTGGCTTGTATCCCTCTAAACTCTTCCTGTTCATACACCCATCCAGGTGCCTTTTGATTAGATTCCCTACAGCGTGGAAACAGGCCCTTCGGCCCAACAAGTCCTCACCGACCCTCCGAAGAGTAACCCACCCGAACACTACAGGCAACTTAGCATGGACCTCAAGGGACAAGTTTTCACACTGAAGGTGGTGCATGTACAGAATGAGCTGCCAGAGGAAGTGGTGGAGGCTGGTACAATTACAACATTTAAAAAGCATCTGGATGGGTATATGAGCTAAATGCTGACAAATCGGAGTAGATTAAATTTTGGATGTCTGGTCAGCATGGACGAGTTGTAGCGAAAGGTCTGTTTCAGTACTGTACATCTCTGCGACTAGGCCTCTCGGGTTCACACACAAAGAATCTGTCAGTAACGTTGGTTTCAGAGTTCAGTTGAAGCAATGTGGTATCTTTTAGAGACTTCGAGTCAAAAGAGATGCACAGCTGGGAAACAGACCCTTCAGTCCAACTCGTCCATGCTGACTGCATATCCCAAATTAATCTCATCCCATTTGCCAGCACTTGTCCATATCCCTCTAAACTCTTCCTATTCATGTTCTAATCCAGATGCCTTTTAAATGTTGAAATTGTACCAGCTTCCACCACTTCCTCTGGCAGCTCATTCCATACATACACCACTCTCTCCGTGAAAAGGTCACCGCTCAGGTCCCTTTTAAATCTTTTCCCCCTCATCCTAAACCTCTAGTTTTAGATTCCCCACCCTGGGGAAAAGATTTTGACTATTTACCCTATCTGTGCCCCTCATAATTTGACAAATATCTACCAGGTCACTCCTCAGCCTCTGATGTTCCAGGGAAAATACCTGCAACTTATTCAATCTCTCCCTAGAACTCAAACCCTCCAACCTCAGAACCATCCATTTAAATCTTTTCTGAACCCTTTCAAGTTTCACTACATCTTTCCTGGAGACACAATTTGCAGGTATTCAGTGTTATGGACCAGGCCAGATCCCCTCAAAACATTCTAGGAAGGTAGCCCAGACCCTAACTTTTTTTAGTTGTTTTAGGCAGAGGTATCTCGGGAGTGATGTAGCTGGTCAAATCACTTGGCTTCCAGGAAAACAATTTTTTTACACACCGCCAAATGAAACACAAGTAAAAGAAAACAGATTTTAGAATAGCAGCCATTCATAAACCCGACCGTCACGACCTCCCCGCAACTTAAGAAAGCAGCTGTTCAGATTTCCTGCAACATTCTCATAAACAAACCCCTATGGCAAAAAAGAACGGTCTGTTCAAACGCAGGTTATTACAGGAGAGATGTTAGTGAGAGAGAGTCAGCCAGAAACATTTGTTGAATCAGGGAACCTTTCTTCCCCCAGTAGCTTCAGACAGACTGCTTGCTAAAACTCAAACCAAATCAGTGTTAACAAAAAGGAGAACTGTCGTTTCATTGTACAAGTGTTTTAGAAAAAACACCTCAAACCCTTTTCCCTGATTATTGCCTTAGCCAGTATCTGTTAGCCATTAGCAAAGTCCCTAACCCCAGATGAATCAGAACCTCTGCCTTTTACAACCTCTCTTCAAAAAAAAAACCAAGAACAACATCTTCTTAAAAGGAGCAGCATTGTCACAACAGAGAGCACCTGAACTGAAGCATTTGTATTGAAAGGCCATACAGTTAGCAGGCTAAGACAACAGTTTTTCAATTTAGCCAATCAATTTAAACCAGGTCGTTTGGCTTCCAAAAACGTGTTAAATTTCAATCTGATGGTTTTGAAAACAGAGGAACAATCCTATCATAAAAAAGAAAGATATGTCATCAAGGGTACAAAAGAAGGGGGCAGTTGGACAGAAGCCCAGAGCGAAACAAGGAACAAAGAAAGCTACAGTACCGGACCAGGTTCTTTGGCCCTCCAAGCCTGCACCAATCCAGATTCTCTATCTAAACCTGTTGCCTATTTTCTAAGGATCTGTATCCTTCTGCTCCCTGTATCTGTCTAGATACATCTTAAATGACACTATCATGTCCGCCTCTACCACCTCCGGTGGCAATGTGCTCCAGGCACCCACCACCGTCTGCATAAGGAACTTGCCATGCATATCTCCCTTAAACTTTTCCCTTCTCACCTTGAACTTGTGACCCCCCCCCCAGTCATTGAGTCTCACTCTCTGGGAATAAAAGCTTCTTGTTCTCTTCTTAAATTAGATACACTATAGTATGGAAACAGGCCCTTCGGCCCTACAAGTTCACACCAACCCTCTGAAGAGTAACCCACCCAGACACATTATCCTACCCTTTATTTACCCCTGACCTGGCAATTTAGCATCACCAATTCACTTGACCCACACATCTTTGGATTGTGGGAAGAAACTAAAGCACCTGGAGGACAATCGGAGACGGGGAGAATATGCAAACTCCACACACTTGCCCAAGGGGGAATTAAACCCAGAGCCCTGGTGCTGTGAGGCAGAAGTGCTAACCACTGAGCCACCAT
>NW_025215232.1:0-3840 GCF_004010195.1 Chiloscyllium plagiosum | reverse complement strand
GAACCTCTGCCTTTTACAACCTCTCTTCAAAAAAAAACCAAGAACAACATCATCTTAGAAGGAGCAGCATTGTCACAACAGAGAGCACCTGAACTGAAGCATTTGTATTGAAAGGCCATATAGTTAGCAGGCTAAGACAACAGTTTTTCAATTTAGCCAATCAATTTAAATCAGGCCCTTTGGCTTCCAAAAACCTGTTAAATTTCAATCTGATGGTTTTGAAAACAGAGGAACAATCCTATCATAAAAAAGAAAGATATGTCATCAAGGGTACAAAAGAAGGGGCAGTTGGACAGAAGCCCAGAGCTAAACAAGGAACAAAGAAAGCTACAGCACCGGAACAGGTTCTTTGGCCCTCCAAGCCTGCACCAATCCAGACCCTCTAAGCCTGCACCAATCCAGACCCTCTATCTAAGCCTGTTGCCTATTTTCTAAGGATCTGTATCCCTCTGCTCTCTGCCCTTTCATGTATCTGTCTCGGTACATCTTAAATGACACTATCATGTCCGCCTCTACCACCTCCGGTGGCAATGTACTCCAGGCGCCCACCACCGTCTGCATAAGGAACTTGCCATGCATATCTCCCTTAAACATTTCCCCTCTCACCTTGAACTTGTGACCTCACTAGTAATTGAGTCTCCCATTCTGGGAATAAAAGTTTCTTGTTCTTTCCTTAAATTACATACACTATAGTATGGAAACAGGCTCTTCGGCCGTACAAGTTCACACCAACCCTCTGAAGAGTAGCCCACCCAGACACATTCTCCTACCCTTTATTTACCCCTGACCTGGCAATTTAGTATCACCAATTCTCTTGACCCACACATCTTTGGATTGTGGGAAGAAACTAAAGCACCTGGAGGACAATCGGAGACGGGGAGAATATGCAAACTCCACACACTTGCCCAAGGGGGAATTAAACCCAGAGCCCTGGTGCTGTGAGGAAGAAGTGTTAACCACTGAGCCACCATGCCACCCAATGGTTTGTAGATCTCATTCAGGTCCCCCCCCCCCAAACCGCATCTTTCTAATGAAAATAATCCTAATCGACTCAACCTCTCCTCATAGCAAGCGCCCTGTTTACCAGGCAACATCCTGGTGAACCTCCTCTGCACCCTCTATCAAAACGATGTGGATGCTTTGGAATGTGCCAACCAGAACTGTATGAAGTATTCCAAATGTGGCCAAACCAAAGTCCTATATAACTGTAACATAACCTGCCAACCATTGTACTCAATCCCGGGGAAGGAAACCCTCCAACCTCAGAACCATCCATTTAAATCTTTTCTTAACCCTTTCAAGTTTCACTACATCCTTCCTGGAGACACAATTTGCAGGTGTACAGTGTTATGGACCAGACCAGATCCCCTCAAAACATTTTAGGAAGGTAGCCCAGACCCTAACTTTTTTTAGTTATTTTAGGCAGAGGTATCTCAGGAGTCATGTAGCTGGTCAAATCACTGGGCTTCCAGAAAAACCACAAAATGGCATTTCAATTTTAAATAATATTTTAAAATAAATGTTACAAAATAGCTTCAGGTTATGATTTGACATTGATCTTGAATTGTTGCTTTTCTGAGTTGGTTGGATTTAGAAATAAAAGAGAACAATGGAGTTTGCATAATATGAATCATAAGTAATTTGGTATTCGAACTAACCTTGAACTAGCAAGATTTTGTGGTAAAACAATCTGTTTCCCAAGAAATATCATTGGACTAACCTGCTGTCAATCATGTCACCTTATTACATTTTATTGGTCTTTTCTTGTAATTCAGGCTGTGCTGTCGCAAAAATAAATAATTCGTAATTTTCAAAAGTAATTGTGTAATTTTGCCACGGAACACAGAAGCTTTTAACCTGTGTTGCTGGACAAATCGGTGCTAGGCCGCCCGCGCTCCCCGCCCCAAGACAACATGCGCCTGACCCTCACAAAGATGGCGGCCGGTTGCCCGGGCAACCCGAGAGCTCCTTCGCCGGTGAAGTAAACACTGGGCCTGTGGGGCTTCTATTGGAGGCCTGAGGCCTCCCCCTAGGAGTTTATAAACTCCCCAGTCTCCCTCCTCCCGCGGTTCCCCGGGATGTTCCTGAAACCTGGTCCTGTTCTGAAGGAGGATCCCCGGACCCGAAACACCTCCTCACATTCCTCCCGACACCAGCTGCCGGACCTGCTTAGCTTTTCCAGCGGCTCTTATGACTTCAGCCACCGGCTCCAATCAGCTCCCACACTCGGGAACACTGCCTCAGTCCTGCTGCAGGACCTGCACTGCACATGCGCCAGCTCACAAGGGGCGGGGTCCAGGTGTGTGACGTCTCCCGGGCTGAGGGGGCGTGGTTGGGGAGGCCTCCAACCAATCGGTGACAATGGGGGCGGGGCTGTCGTTTTGCCGGCCCCCAGCCTCCAGAAAGGTTAAAAATCACACAACACCAGGTTATAGTCCAACAGGTTTAATTGGAAGCACTAGCTTTCGGAGCGACGCTCTTTTATCAGGTGGTTGTGGAGGGCTCGAACGTAACAGAATTTACAGCAAAAATTTGCAGTGTGATGTAACTGAAATTATACATTGAAAAATTGATTGTCTGTTAAGCCTTTCATCTGTCAGAATACAGTGATAGTTTCACTTCTTTCATGTGTAAATCACAAAACCCTTTTTTTAAAAGTTGCATTCTCGGGTTAGCTGTTAACAGTGGTGATAGCTAGACAATATGTTGAAGATGTTAGCCCCCTGTGTTCTCTGTCTATGACCTGATGTTTAGATTGATTCTAAAAAGTGAGATAACAGAGTTTTACATAAATTCATGCAGTTTTTGAGCTCAGAGTTCTACAGGAATGTATGCAGTTTTTGAGCAAAGTGCAATGTAACTCTGCAAGTACAAATTCACCCCACAAAATATGTGTGCATGTGGGTCTTTGTCTGTCTGTGTGTCAACATGGACCCCACCGGAGGGCCGCTGCCCTGGGCTTGACATGTATGCTCAAACTGTCAGGAAATATATAAATGCCAGATTCATCAGCCATACCCATAAGGTAGAGCAAAACATCACCCGTTCCCAACAATGCCATCCAGGCTCTCAAAACCAATCATCAAACCAGCAGATAAAGGAGGAGCCGTTGTCATTCAGAATAGAACAGATTACTGCAAGGAAGTGTACCGATAACTGAACAACTAGGAACACTACAGGCAACTACCAGCTGATCCGACCAAAGAACACACCCGAGAATCAAACACACTGATCAGAATTTTGGATCCAATCCTTCTCAGTTCCCTACGCGCCCTCTTCCCACGTACTTCTCATGTAGGCGACTTCTACTGCCTTCCAAAGGTACACAAAGCCGACACACTGGGACGTCCCATCGTGTCGGGAAATGGGACCCTATGTGAGAATCTCTCTGGCTATGTGGAAGGCATCTTGAAACCTATTGTACAGGGGATCCCCAGCTTCTGTCGCGACACTACGGAATTCTTACAGAAACTCAGCACCCATGGACCAGTCGAACCGGGAACATTCCTCCGCACAATGGACGTTTCTGCACTCTACACCAGCATCCCCCACAATGATGGCATCGCAGCAACAGCGTCAGTACTCAACACCAACAACTGCCAGTCTCCAAACACCATCCTACAACTCATCCGCTTTATCCTCGATCACAACGTCTTCACCTTTGACAACCAATTCTTCATCCAGACACACGCAACAGCCATGGGGACCAAATTTGCACCCCAATATGCCAACATTTTTATGCACAGGTTCGAACAAGATTTCTTCTCTATGCAGGATCTCCAACAGACATTGTACACCAGGTACATTGATGACATTTTCTTCCTCTGGACCCATGGCGAG
>NW_025215231.1:73626-75337 GCF_004010195.1 Chiloscyllium plagiosum | reverse complement strand
TAAACTCTATCAGTTAAGTCCACGATAACGCATATGTGGTTACATTCTTCCGACCGAAACATGTATGATTTTTAAATTCAAAGTCTGTAACATAAGACTTCAATGAAATAGTCTCTGATTCCTATCTTTAAAACGTTCCAAGAATGTAAGTGGGTTGTGGTCAGTGTATACAACCATCTCCGACACATTGTTGATGACATCCACATTAACATGTTGGAACGCCAGTACCAAACTCAATAGTTCCTTTTCGATTGTGGAGTGTTTTTTTCTGTTGGATGTTGAAAAGTAACCAACTGGCAGTTCAATCTCATCCTCATCTTCCTGGAGGAGTACAGCTCCAGCTCCACTGTCACTAGCATCGATGGTGACTTTAAAAGGCTTTGAATCATTTGTTGTAGCTAAAGCTGGTTTGGTGGTGAATATCAATTTCAAATGTTCGAATGCCTCCTGGCATGGTTCTGTCCATTGAAACTTTGTGTTCTTCGTCAGTAAATCTGTTAACAGTGGCACTACACTGCTAACGTTTGGAACAAACTTCCGATAGAATCCGTTGAGCCCAAAGAATCGAAGCACCTCTTTCTTCAAGGTTGGTTGTGGAAATTCCTCGATGGTCATTGTCTTTGCATTCTATGGGATCACCTTCCATGACCAATGTTACGTCTCAAGAATGTCACCTCTGCTTTTGCAAGTTCCATTTTATTTCAGTCTATCACCAGTTTTGCCTCTTGTAGTCATGGAGTCACAGAGTCATAAAGATGTACACCATGGAAACAGGCCCTGTGGTCAAACTCGTCCATACTGACCAGATATCCCAACCCAATCTAGTATCACCTGCCAGCACCTGTCCCATATCCCTCCAAACCCTTCCTATTCATATATCCATCCAGATGCCTTTTAAACGTTGCAATTGTACCAGCCTCCAACATTTCCTCTGGCAGCTCATTTCATACATTTGCCACCCTCTGCGTGAAAAAGTTTTCCCTTAGGTCTCTTCTTTATATTTCCCTTCTCACTCTAAACCTGTGCCCTCTAGTTCTGGACGCCTCCACCCCAGGGAAAAGACTTTGTCTCTTGATCCTATCCATGCCCCTCCTGATTTTATAAACCTCTATCAGGTTATCCCTCAGTCTCCAACGCTCCTGGGAAAACAACGCGAGCATATTCAACCTCTCACTACACCTCAAATCCTCCAACCCTGGCAACAGCCTTGTAAATATTCACTGAACCCTTTCAAGTTTCACAATATCTTTCACAATATCATTCCAGGAATTACTAAAGATTGCTACATCGTCCAAATAGACTGCACAGTTTGTGAACGTAACCACAACTCTGTTCATGTGTCTTTGGAATGCGGTGGGCACATTCTTCATTCCACAGGGCATCACCTTAAACTGATATAGCCCATCTGAGTTACAAACACAGAAATTTCTTTCACCAACTCTGAAAAACGTACCTGCCAGTAACCACGCATTAATTCCAACTTGTCTCTGATACATAATCTATGTGGGAGATCTCGAACTTTGGTCCTGTCAAATTTTCTTTCATTAATTTCAAAGGGCCTCTCATTTCATGACTGAATATTAACTCAAAGGGAGTAAACTGAATAGATTCATTTGGGGCAGTTCTAATGGTAAACGATACGAATGGGATACCTTTATCCCAATTATGCAGGTAATCCTGACAGTACGCTCTCAACATGGACTTCAAGGTC
>NW_025215231.1:64727-73448 GCF_004010195.1 Chiloscyllium plagiosum | reverse complement strand
CTTTCATACCCCTACATGACCCCCTAAAGGTAGTTCATGTGCTACCCGTAACATCCACGGGCAACACAATCTGGTGCGCTTCGACCTATTTCTCCTCTGCACTAAGCTGCCGTTTCTGTCTGAGGATTCTATCTTTCAGATCATAACCTTCCAGGATATTCTCTGCCTCCTTTTCAGAGTATGCATTCACATATATATGTTTTATCATCTTGTCTTGCTATTGCAAGTCTCTTCATCTTTCAGGAGTAATCACGTCTGTCTATCCCTCTGCCCGGTCAAGGTTCTCCTGCACCATTACATCAAGCAGGGTATCCGCAAACTGAACCTCAACTCCTTCATCTTTCTCTTTACTTTTTGCTTTGTGCTGTGTTTTATGAGAGTGGGATCTGGTTACCACAGACTGGGAAAATACCAGGATATTTCTGCTTTAACTCCTCAGTTTCATGGTCTTCCTTGGGCTTCTCCACAACAAAGGGTGTCACTCCCACCTTGGATCCTAACAAATCTTTCCCGAGAACAAACTGAATTCCTGGAACAGACACTCTGTCAATCACTCCCATTGTAACTTCCCCAACCTTGGGTTGGCATTCCAACCTGATCTTACATAGGGGAACACAAAATTTCTGTCCATCTATCCGACAAATTACCACACTCTCGTGTAACAAATCAGAAAGAAAGCATATTCGCTCATCCCTTATTATCAGGGACTGGTTAGATCGTGTATCTCACAAAATTATAACTTCTTGTCCTTCTCCCCCTGTTCTTTCTGAGAAAACTTTACCCACAGAGGTGAATCTTTTGTAGAGATCAGATACTAACCCCATACCCAGCCCCTGCCTCGGCTGTGCACTCTCCTGCAGCTCCTCGGCTCTTATTGGGATCTCCTTCACTACCTTCACTAAGGCCACTGGCTCAGCTTCTTTTCCCACATCTTTTCCCATAGTACCTTTCTTTAACGAGCAGCACTGTGTCCGCACGTTTCCCACCTTCTGGCAGTGTAAACACTTTCCCCCAGTGCCCTTCTGAAACCACTGGCGCTGTCATTTTCTGTGTCCCACTCCATTTCAGTGAAAACATCTGAGGCCTTTCATCTCCTGTCCACCTCTTGGGATTCTTTATCCTGTGGGAAAATCATACCAGTGTGCTCTCTACTCTGAGTTTCATAGTGTAGGTTCTTCTGTTCTCCCAACTTCTATCTCTCACTGGACGAAATTCTGGCCAGAAGCTTGTCTTATGCACCAACACGTACTCATCTGCTAATCCTGCTGTCGTTCTCACTTCCTGAACTTTCTGTAACCCCACGTGAATTTTGACCATCTCTGGAAGCAGGAGAAGGCAAAGGCAGTCTGTACTAAACTGTTTCTCTGATATCATTCTGTTTCTTTATTTGTTCCTTTCCCTGAACCAGCTGATGCATTGCATGGGGAATCCAAGCCCAACCAGAAGGATTTCTGGACTCCCTCCCTGCACCCACCCAATGACCCAGCTCCCTCTCTGATGTCAATGCTCCTTCAAATCTACCTCTTCATATAAGGTATTGTCATCTGACCTAATATCACTTTCAGTGAATTAACATTAACCCTGTTTAATTTGTCATGAAAAATATCTTTTTAAATATCTTTGGGGACTGTGTTGTGGTAAAGTGCACGGTGATGGTGCTATCATGGTCAGTGTAGATGTCTTCCCAGCAGGTGACCAGGGTTAGATTCCTGGCAATCTCAAATTGAGATTTTTTACAATAATCATTGCAAACCCCAAAGAAAAAAAGGAATTGGATCATTTTGAAAATACATTTGGCTTTCATTCCAAGACAATAAAATGCAAAGTAGGAGTAGACAAAGGCAGACTGGATGAAACTGTTTACCTGCTGCATTCTCTCACACCTCCTCGTTCCCCCCTCCCTCCTCTAATCCCACTGAGATGGCTCTGGCTGTGCTCCATCCCTGGGGGGAGGTATGCCCTGGGGAGAGGAACCTGGAACTTGGACAGAGAGTGGAGTCTGAGTGAGAGACCTGCGGATATTTCAAACAGGTTCTGGCAACCATTGTCCTTTTCACCATGTGCACTGAGCAGGAGGTGAGTATCGGTGTGTTTCTGTCTGTCTGTGTGTGAGAGTGTGGGCAGTGTTTGAATCTCTATCCCAGGTTTGATCCTTTAACCTCACCCCCTCCCTGAACCAGCCCCTCCTAAAGCAAGCCCCTGGTGCAGAGTCTGTCCCAAATGAGAGAGAGGAAGTGTGAGAGACCATCAAGAGAGCTCAGACCAACCAGAATGGTGAATTTCACCTCTTTAGTCTCGCCACATCTTTCCTTATCTCCTAGTTGTACCTGTCTGATTTTTCCTCTTTTCCCTCTCTCTGTCTCTCTCTTTGCCTCTGATTCTCACTCACTGCCTGTATCATTCCATATCTCTCTCTCCCTCTCAACCTTTCTCTCTCACATTGTCTTTCTCTCTCTCTCCTGAAAGACTCTCCTTTTGTCTTTTTCTCTATCTGCACTCCAACCCCCCTTCAATTTTGGACAACCCCCCCACCCCCACCGCAAATTTGTCCTCTGTCTAATTGCCCTCCCCTGTGCAACTCCAGCTATCCTGAACTGTCCCTCTCCAGTTCCTCCATTATACACCCACTGCATATAAAAGCCCCTCAGTATTTCTGTCCATCAACAATACCCTTGCCCCGTGCTGTGCCCAGCCTCTGGTCTGGAGGACAAAGTGACCGTGTGCAGAGACTAATGTGCCTTTTGACTGCGGACCATAATGTCATGGAGTCATAGAGTCATACAGCACGGAGACAGACCCTTCGGACCAACCAGGCCACACCGACCATGTTACAAAACTAAACTATTCCCACCTGCCTGTGCTTGGCCCATATCCCTCCAAACCTTTCCTATTCATGAACTTATCCAAATGTATTTTAAACACTGTAACTGTACCTGCATCCACCACTTCCTCTGGTAGTGCATTCCACACATGAACTACTAAAAACATTGCCCCTCATCTCCTTTTTCAATATTTCTCCTCTCACCTTAAAAATATACCCCTTTTTTTATGAACTCCCGACCCGAGGGAAAAGACCCCTGTCATTCTCCTTATCTCTGCACCTCAAGGTTTTTAAAACATCAATAAGGTCACTCCTCAACCTCCAATACAACAGTGAAAAATGTCCTCACCTTTCCAGTCCATTTTTATATCTGAAACCCTCCATTCCTGGCAACATCTTGGTTAATCTTTACTGAACCCTCTCCAGTTTCAAAATATCCTTCCAATCACAGGGTGATGAGAATTGCATACATTAAACCAGAAGAGGCCTCACCAATGCCCTGTAGAACTTCAATATAATGTCAGTTCTGACATTGCACAGACCTTTGAGTATAGGATTAATGAATGCAAGTGTGCTAAATACCTCCCAAACTACCCTGTCTACCTATGATGCAAACTTCAAAGAAATATGTCCCTGATCCTCGAGGTCTTTCCGCTCTGCAACACTACCCAGGGCCCTACCAATAAGTCCTGTCCTTTGTTGTATTACCACAATGCAATACCTCACCTGTATCCAAATTAAATTCCATCTGCCATCCCTCAGCCCTTTAGCCCAATTGATCAAGATCTCATTGTAACCTCAGGTAACATTCTTCACTGTCTGTTTCACCAATTTTGGTGTCATTCACAAACTTATGAATTTCCAACACCACACCCGCGACTCTGATCTCCAGTATTTGCATCCTCACTTCCTCCTAGTTCCTTTTACCTGTGACCAGTCTACTCCAATCAACTTTTGAAAGTTCTTGTTACATACTTTTAAAATTTGCCTTACTCTAATTAAGAACTTTAACGTTCATGGAAGACCTGTGCCTTTCTATAACTATTTAAAAACTGATCGTTTTATTATCACTGCTCCCAAAGTGTTTCCTGACTAACACTCAGTCACTTGGTCTGTCTTATTTCCCAAGAGAAGTTCGGTTTTGATCCTTCTCTAGTAGGAACATTTATATTTTGACAAAGGAAATTTTCTTGCAATTTAACAAATCCTTCACCATCAAAACTTTTTAACACTCTGGCAATCTGAATCAATGTTTAGAAAATTTAAATCCCTTACTATTTCAAATTTATCATTCTTATATATATTTAAGATCTCTCTATATATTTGCTTCTCAATTGCCCTCTGACTATTGAGGAGCCGATAGTACAATCCCATCACGGTGATCAACCCTTTCTTATTTCCAACTTCAACTCATATACTTTCATGAAATGGTCCCTCAGAAATATTTCCTCAAATTACAGCCGTAATATTTTCCTTAATCAAAAATGTAACACTCCTCTTCTCTTGCCTCTCTTTATATCCTTCTGAGAAAACCCTAAAACAGAACATTGAACTGCCAGTCTTTTCCATTCGTCAAGACAAATTGAGGACTGCAGACGCTGGAGATCAGAGTCAAAAAGTGTGGTGCTAGAAAAGCACAGCCGGTTAGGCAGAGCCAACATTTCGAGTATAAGCTCTTCACCAGGAATGGGAGGATGGTCCAAGGGGGGGCTGAGACGTAAATGGGAAGGGTCTGGAATGTGATAGGTAGATGGAGGAGGGTGGAGCAGATTGGTGGGAAGGAAGACGGACCTGTCGGACAGTTCCAGAGGGTGGTGCCTAGTTGGATGTTTGGCTCTGTGATAAGGAGGGGGGGAGGTGAAATGAAGAAGCTGGTGGAATCTACATTGATCCCATGTGGTTGGATGGTACCAAGGCGGAAGATAACGTATTCTTCCTCCAGATGTCGGCTGGCTGGAGTTTGGTGGTCGAGGAGGTCCGGTACCGGCATGTCCTTGGCAGAGTAGGTGGGGTGGGGGTGGGATTTGCCAAACTCTAACCACCTTGAGGTAGTAAGCCTCATCTTCTACCTTGGGTCCCTCCAACCACACGGGATCAATGTAGATTTCCTCGGTTTCTTCATGCCCCCACCACCTTATCCCAGATCCGACATTCGAACTTGGCACACCCCTCTTGAACTGTCCTACCTGTCTATCTTCCTTCCCACCTATCCCACTCCACCCTCCTTTCTGCCCTATCACCATTACACCTCTCCTCCATCGACCTATCACATTCCCAGCTACCTTTCCCCCAGCCTGAGATCCCTCCCATTTATCTTTCCCTTGGGCCATCCCCTCATTTCTAGTGAAGAACTATCTTCCTGCTCCTTGGATGCTGCCTGACCGGCAGTGCTTTTCCAGCACCACACTTGTCGACTCTTCTCCATTCCTCAGCCAAGTTCTGTAATAGCGATGACATCCCAGTCCCAAGTTCCCTTACATGCCCTGAGTCCACCAGCCTTATCAATAAGTCCTCTTGCATTGAAATAAATGCAGTTTAAGTGTTCAGAGTTTCTCTGTTCTGACTTGTTCTTGTCTGTCTTTTCTAAATATCTTGCTGTTTTCTGATTCAGAATCATTGCCATCTTTCTTTCCATTTTCAATGTTACTTAGGAAGCCCCCACCCATCTCTCTAAATGTTTACAAGTTCCTAATATTGAACTGGCAAATCTCCGCACCAGGATATTGGTCCCCTTTTAGTTCAGGCAAACCCCATCCTTTTAAAATCTCTTCTGTCTGAGAAGAGATCCTAACGATCCAAGAAACTGAATCCCTGCACATTACAGCACCTCGGCAACCATTGATTTATCTGCCCTGTCCTTTTATTCCTTCCCTCATTAGAACTTGGCACCAGAAGTAAACTAGAAATTATTACTTTTCATAATCTATTTATTGAGCTTCTACCTAACCTCTTACACTCACTCTGTAATGCTTCAACCTTTCTTGAACAATGTCATTCTTAACAATGTGCACAACAACTTTCGGCTTCTCACTCTCCCCTTAGACAATCTGCTTCAAACATTTTGAGACGTCCTTCACCCTGGCACCAGAAAAACAACGTACTCTCCGAGATTCACACTCACTCCCGCAGAATCTCCTGTCTGTGCCCCTCGCAGGTGAGTTCCCAAAAAATATTAATCTTTTAAATCTTGACAAATCTATTTAACATAAAATTCATTTTTAGTGCCCAAGATCTGACAACCATTCCTATTTTTCCCATTCAATACCCAAAACGGAATATCTGTTTGAGAGAGGAATATCCATAGGAGATTTTGAAACCACCTTCATACCCTTCCTGACGGGCAGTTATCTATCTGAATGATCATGCTGTGATTACACACGTCAAAATCTAGTAGTCATCACACCTCAATGTTTCTTGCAGGCCCTCAGTAATATTAATCCTAAAAAGAAGAAGCTCTCAGTAGCACCTTATATATAAAATTAATTACCTTTCCTTAACCAGAGATTTAAAATGAAGCATGCAAATAAAAGTAAAAACATTAAAAAGAAATCAAACACTTAACTGAACAAATGAAAAAAAAAAATCCTTCTCAAATAATCCACCATTCAGTTTTCACTGTCCATATAGAAAAAAAAACTCTCCAGAGCCATTCATATCCAGGCCTCTCCATAAGCTCCATGTATAAACAACCTATCCCTCTTCATCTACCTTTTTAACTTTTTTTCTCAAAACTTATCCACCACTAACAGCACACTCACAGATCTATAGTTCCTCAGCTTTTCCCTACCACCTTTCTTAAATAATAGCACGATGGTAGCCACTGTCCAGTCTTCTGGCACCTCAGCCTTGGCTGTTAAGTATATGAATATCTCAGCGAAAGGCCCAGCAATCTGTTCCACAACTCCCTCACAGTCTGACATTTTACAAAATCACAGGATCATTTTATTCCAGAACGTGTGATGTGAAGTCAACAAACAGTCCGCTTTCCATCCACTTCTAACCTTCACCATGGAGACAGCAGAAAATGATATTTGGAAGGGTCTGGTGAAGCCACTAACCCTGAAAAATAAACCTTCCAGAAACAATGACCCAATGGGTTGTGTTTGTCTCGATGGGAGTCGACCAGCCATGACTCTCCTGTTGAACACAATAGCATGAAACTACCTAACAGCACGGAGAAAGTGAGGACTGCAGATACTGGAGATCAATGTCGAGAGTGGGGTGCTGGAAAAGCACTGCAGGTCGGACAGCATCTGAGGATCAGGAGAATCAACATTTCAGGCATAAGCCCTTCATCAGGAATGAGGCTTGTAGGCCGGGAGAGATAATGTGAGGGGGCTGGGGGGTGGTGCTGGGGTGAAGGTAGCTGGGAAAGCGATAGACAGATGAAGATGAGGGAGAAGGTGATAGGTCAGGGGGCTGTGGGGTGGAGCAGACAGATGGGAAAGATGATGGACAGGTCAGGAGGGCGGTGCTGAGTTGGAGGCTTGGGACTGGGATAATGTCAGGGGGAGGGTAAATGAGGAAACTGTTGAAATCCACATTTAACCCGAATTAAATGCAGGCTCCCAAGGCAGAATATGAAGCATTCATCCTCCAGGGAACACTTCCCCAATTATAGCACTTGGAAAGCATCTGGATGGATATTTGAATAAGAAGGGTTTAGAAAGATAAGGGTCAAATGCTGGCACATGGGACCAGATCTGTTCAGGGCGGATGGCTTTAATGGAAGGGTCTGTTTCAGTGTTGTACACGTCTATGACACTAAGTCACCAGCATAGAGAAAACCATGAGGCATGGTTATTGGCAGGTCATTTGGTTAAATGTTGAAAAATTTTTGGATCAGCCCTGTGCCAGTACTTAGTCAGTCTGCCCCATGCACTTCCCAGTTGTTATCGAATCATAGAGATCTACAGCATGGAAAAAGACCCTTCAGTTCAACCCATTTATGCTGAACAAATATCCTAAATTAATCTAGTCCCATTCACCAGCACTTGACCCAAATCCCTCTAACTCCTGCCTATTAATATACCCATCCAGGTGCCTTTTAAATATTGTAATTGTGTCTGCTTTCACCACTTCCTCTGGCAGCTCATTCCATACACACATCACCCTCCGCAAGAAAAAAACTGCACCTTAGGTCCCGTTGAAATCCTTCCTCTCTAACCTGGAACCTAAGACCTCTAGTTTTGGACTCCTAACACCTGGGAAATAGACATTGTCTATTTACTCTATCCTGGCCACTCTTGATTTTATAAATCCCTACAAGAGCACCCCTCAGCTTCTGACGTACCAAGGAAAATAACCCCAGCCTATTCAGCCTCTCCCTATAGCTCAAACCCTCCAACCCTGGCAACTTCCTTGTAAATGTTTTCTGAACCATTTTACGTTTCACAACATCCTTCCTATGGGAGAGAGACCAGATTCGAAAGCAGCGTTCCAATAGTGGGCGAACCAATGTCCTTCACAGCCACAACATGATGTCCCAACTCCTATACTCAATGCACTGACCAATAAAAGAAACACAGGAATGCTTTCCTTCTCAGTTTTTGTGTTTCTCCGTGCACCTACGTCTTGTACTTAGGTACCTTCGTACCTGAGATGGCACCGTGCTTGATGACATTGTCACGCATTTCACTGTACTCCTGTACTTGAGTACATGTGACAATAAAGCTTAAGACTATCTATAAATACCTTCTTCACTCCCCTGTCTACCTATGACTCCATTTTCAAACATCTATGAAGCAGCACTCCAAGGTCTCTTTGTTTAGCAACGCTCCTCAGTACTTTACCATTAACTGCATATGTCCCATCCTGAGTTGCCTTTCCAAAATTCAACACCACACATTTATCTAAATTAAACTCTAGCTGACATTCCCCAGCCCAGAAACCCATCTGAT
>NW_025215231.1:58168-64635 GCF_004010195.1 Chiloscyllium plagiosum | reverse complement strand
GGTGGTCACAGGTCTCCAGTCTAGGAAGCAACCTGCTGTCACCACCATCTGTCTCCAACCTTCTGCATCCAATTGGCTAGTTCCCCTTGTGTTCCATGTGACCTAATCTTGCTCACCAATCTACCATGCAGAACTTTGTTGAACGCCTTACCGAAGTACTTATAGATCATGTTCACCACTCTGCCTTCATCAATCCTCTTTGTTACCTCTTACAAAAACTCCATGAAGTTAGTGAACCTGATTTCCCACACACAATTCCCCATGTTGACTATCCCTAATCTGCCCTTGCCTTTCCAAATATATGTAAATCCAGTCCCTCAGGATCCTCTCTCAACATGTTACCCACCACCAATGTCAGACTCACCGGTCGATAGTTCCCTTGTCTCACCTTACCACGTTTCTTGAATAATGGCACCACATTAGCCAACCTCCAGTCTTCTGGAACCTCACCTGTGACTACAGATGATACAAATGTTTCAGCAAGGGGCAGAGCAACCACTTCTCTAGATTCCCACAGAGTTCAAGGTACACCTGAACAGTTCCTGTGGATTTACTAACCTTTATATGTTTTAAGATGTCCTGCACCTCCTCCTCTGTAATGTGGACATTTATCAAGTTGTCACTATTTATTTCCCCAAGTTCTCTCGATTCCATCTTCTTCTTCACAATAAACACTTAAGTAAAACATTTAATTAGCATCACCCATATCTCCTGTAGTACCACAGGTGGTCTTGCTGATCTTGAAAGGACCCTATTCTCTCCTGAAATGCCTTTTTCTCTTGAATGTAATCCCTTTGGATTCTCCTTAACCCTGCTTGCCAACACTATCTCATGTCCCATTTTTGTCTTCCTGATTTCCCTCTTATGTACACTTCTACTGCCTTTATACTCTTCTTGGGATTCTCTCGACCCCTGCTGTCTACATCTGACATATGCTTCTTGCTTATTCTTGAGCAAAACCTCATTTTCTCTCATCATTCAGCAATCCTAAAAGCTACCAGCCTTGCCCTTCACCCATATGGGAACATACTGTCTCTGGACTCTCGTTGTCTCATTTTTGAAAGCTTCCCATTTCCCAGCTGTCCCTTTACCTGCGAACATTTGTCCCCAATCAACTTTTGAAAGTTCTTGCTTAATATCATGCAAATTGACTTTCCTATAAATTTAGAACATTAGCTTTTAGATCCGTTCTACCTTTCCAATCATTATTTTAAAACGAATATACTTATGGTTCCTGGCCCCAAAGTGCTCCCCCACTGAGATCTCAGTCACCTACCCTGCCTTATCTCCAAAGAGTAGATCAAGTTTTGTTCCGTTAGAAAGTACATCCACATACTGAATCAGAACATTTTCTTGTGCACACTGAACAAATTCTTCTCCAGCCAAGTCATTAACACTATGGTAGTCTCAGTCTATGCTTTGGAAAGTTCAAATTCCCTAACATTAAGTTCTGTAATTGCTATGATATCCCAGTTCCATGTTCCCAACCATGCCCTGAGTTCATCTGCCTTACCTGTTAGACCACTTGCATTGAAATAAATAGTTTAATTTATCACTCTTACCTCGCTATCTGCTTTTTTCCTGCCTTCCCAAGTGTAATTGACTTACCCCTTTTCCCAACTACACCAGTCTCAGACTGATCCCTATCCTCACTTTCTCCCTCGCTGTCAATTCCATCCCCATCTCCCCCAGACCAAGCAGCTCGAGCAACTCTCCCCACCAGTATGTTAGTCCCCTTGCAATTCAGGTGCAACCTTTCCTTCTGATACAGGTCTCATCTACCCCAGAAGACATTCCTCTAGCCCCCTATTCCTACTCCCACTGGGACACGGCACTGGGAGTAATCCATATATTACTGCTGTAGGAGTGACCGCTGTATCTGAGACAAGAAGACTCTGAAGGCCTTGGCAATTCAGCAGGAACAGCAGTTTACTCCAACAGGGCTCGATTACAGTCAGGAGAGGAACTGAAGACCATTACACAGGACAATCCAGCTCTCTCTGTCCAACACCCGCACAATACCAATCTTACACTTTCTGACATGAAAGTTATGTCAGTCTACAAACTAACTGTTCTTGTGCAGTTGATCATATCAAGTCCACAAGTCAACCAACTGGGTGATGATTACATCAGATCTGTAAGTCAGTTGGCCAAGCAGTTAATTACACCAGGTCTGTAAATTAATTACATCAAATTAATAATTCAATTAACTCAGCATTTTGATTACATCAGGTCACTGTCTATTACATATCTACCGGTCAGATTCAAACACACAGTGCCTGTTCGCTGATGCGGTCTCTTGTTTATCTTGTAACCTTTGTCCCTGAATATCCTGTGATCTGCTGAGGTTCTGCCCTGCTGACCCATATCAGTTAATCATTACCAATGTCTCCGTGGGCGAGCTGGCCTTTCTTTACAGATGCAGAGAGTCAATCACCTTCAAACATCTTATTCTATGGGTTCGTGAGATATTGTACAATATGTTTCTTTATTTTTATATTAAGGCCCCGTTATTTGCCAACCGGGAATCCGTTTACTAAACCCTCTGCTTTTATTAAGTACATCTATAATTTCTGATTTGGTTAAATCATATAAGCCTGATATTCTTTTTCAAAGGACTAACACCCTCACCCTCATCCTACAACTACCCTCCGGGATCGACTTTTTAAGTTCCTGCCTAAATTCCTATTTTCTCTCCTCAGGAACCCGTCCTTTTCCCATCCTGTATCATGGATTTCAATGTGTACAGCAACATCCTGCTGGTCCCTCTCCCCTTTGGGAATATTCTGCACCCTCTCTGAGATAGTTCTGAATTGCCTGTACTGAGGGGATATTTAAATAACTGCCTGGACCCAGTTTGGAAGCTCTCTGGACAGATTTCAGAGCTCATCATTGACTCACTCTTTATTGGAGGGACAGTGAGGTGCAGCAGCACTATATTTGAATTCAGGCCTTTCCGAAGCCGTTTTCAATGTATTTGGTCGGGCAGTGTGTTGGAAAGTTGACCCAGCTGGTCACTGCAGTTATTGAATTGAGTTGTGTACTTTGCTTATTGAAGCGAAAAATAGTTAAATTGTCTTCAACTGAAAAAAAATGTTTGGTCCGGCTTGATTTTAAAATTGAAAGAAATCAAGGCATGTTAACTCTTTATTGTAGAAAACATAAAACTGCCCTGCAGTATATTCCTCACAGACTAATCCAGCAACAATTGAACATAGATGGAAATGTGTTGCTGGAGAAGCACAGCAGGTCAGGCAGCATCTAGGGAACAGGAGAATCGACGTTTCGGGCATTAGCCCTTCTTCAGGAATCTCACTTTACAGACAATGTCCCAGACAACACAATGATCATCTCACTGGCAGGACAGAGCCAGCAGAGGGAACAGCTCCGTGGGGTCAAGAGTGCTGTGCTCTGGAAGTGATCAACATTGATGCCAGACCCCATGAAGCCTCATGACATCAGGTTAAACACGGACACGGAAACATTCTGTGTGTTTTAAATAGTATTAAGGTAAATAAGTCCCTGGGTCCTGATGGGATTGATCCCAGAATATTGAGGGAGACAAGAGAACAAATTGCTGCAGCATTGACAGACATCTTTGTATTCTCTCTGGGCACAGGCGAGGTCCCAGAGGACTGGAGAATAGCTGATGTTGTCCCATTGTTTAAGAAGGGTAGCAGGGATAACCCTGGGAATTACAGACCTGTGAGCCTTCGTCACTGTTAGGGAAATAATTGGAAAAGATTCAAACGGACAAGATCTGTATGCATTGAGAAGAAAATGCATTTAATAGTGACAGACAGTGTGATTTTGTGAGGGAGAGGTCGTGCCTTACTATCTTGACCACGTTTTTTGAGGAGATGATGAAGATGAATGATGAGGGAAAACCAGTTGATGTTGTCCACGTGGACTTCAATAAAACCTTTGACAAGGCCCCTCGTGGCAGACTGGTACAGAATGTGAAGCCACATGGTATCGGGAGTGAGCTGGCAGGATGGAGTTTCCTATTTAGAACTGATTCAATCATAGGAGACAGAGGGGAGTGGTGGAGGACGCTTTTCAGAATGGAGGGTTGTGACTAGTGGTGTCCCACAGGGTTGGAGAGCTGGGAATTCTACTGTTCATGGTCTTTATAAACAATTTGGAAGAAAACGTAGCTGGTCTAAGTTTACAGACGATAAAAAGGTTGGGATGATACAAAGATTGATGGAGTTGTAGATATTGAGGAGAATTGTCAGAGGATACAACAGTATATCGATCAGTTGGAGGCATGGACATAAAAATGGCACATGGAGCTGAATGCAGACAAATGTGAGGTGATACATTTGGGAAGATCAAGTACGGTTGGAAATTATACAGTGAATGGCAGAACCCTTCGGAGCATTAACATACAGAGGGATCTGGGTGTGCAGGTCCACAGATCACAGAAGTAGCAGTGCTGGTGGATAAGTGGTAAAACAAAAGCCTATGGCAAGATTACCTTCATTGGAAGGGGCATTGAGTAATTGGATAGTACAAAGATGTGTAGGTTAGGTGAAGTGGTCAAGCTAAATTTCCCATAGTGTTCAGGGATATGTAGGTGAGATGCATTAGTCAGGGGAAATATAGAGTAATAGGGGAGGGGAGTGGGTCAGGGTGGGATACTCTTCACGGGATCGATGTGGACTTGTTGGACCAAATGCCCTGTTTCCACAGTGTAGGCATTCTATGATTTCTATGTCAGGAAAGTTTTGCTGAAGCTTTATAGAACTTCAGTTTAGCTGCACTTGGAATATTGTGTCCAGTTCTGATCACCACACTACTAGAAGGATATAGATGCTTTGGAGGGGGTACAGAACAGGTTTACCAGGGTGTTGCCTTGGTATGGGGGATTTTAAAGAAAGGTTAGATAGACTGGATTTGTTTTCACTGGAATGCAGGACATTGAGGGCTGACCCAGTCGAAGTTTATAAGGTTTTGAATGGCTTTGGATGAAGTGGAAATTTGAGACTTTTTCCCAGGGTGGAGGGGTCAATTACAAGAGACACAGGTTCAAACCACAAGGAGGGAAGTTTAAAAGAGATGTGCAAGGCCCGTTTTTTACACAAAGGGTGGTGAGTGCCTGGAATGTACTGCCAAGGGAAGTGATAGAAACAGACACATTAGCAGCATTCAAGAGAATACCTGGACAAATACACAAATAGGAAGGGAATCGAGATACGGATCCTGGAAATGAAGACAGTTTTAGTATGGAAGGGTAAAATGTGTCAGCGCAGGCTTGGAGGGCCGCAGGGCCTGTTCCTGTGCTGCATTGTTCTTTGTTCTTCTCTGTTCATCGAGCTCTTCCTGGATTGAAAACACTGCAACAGGGATGCTTTGAAAAGGCAGTAACCAGGTCACAGCTCCAGGTCACTGAGATACAGACCCACCTTGGAGGATACAGTCCCAGCTGTGGCTTTCCCAGACTAGTGCACATGGAAGTTTGAATATTGAGTTTTACTTTTAAAAAGACACCTCCCCTGGATACTATTGATATAAAAATATCTGTGCAATCATATTTTCAGAACTCCAGTGACTTTTCAGTCATATCAGTACTCTGAACCCCTTGATTAGATTTCAGTCTGTAACTCACTACGGGATATTTACTATTCGATATAGAAACGTGTTGGAAAACACAAGAAAGAAATTACTGGAGAAACGCAGCAGGTCAGGCAGTATCTGTGGGGGAATAAGAGAGTTAACATTTCTAATCCAGTGTCACTGGGTATTTGAAACAAGGATCCCTTCCTCCCAGGAACTGAGACTTCTCTGAACTGTTTCCAGTACAAGTATATCCTTTTAATAAAGGAAACCAAAACTGAACGTAATACTCAATGTGTGGTCTGAACAGTGACTGTGCGGCTGTAAGACCTCCCTCTTTTTATACATTACTCCCTTCCATTAAAGGTCAATATTCCATGTGACTACCGAATTCTTTGATGTACCTGTATACTACTCTTTTAGATTCCTGTACAAGAACAGGCAGATCCCCCTCCTACAGAATTCTGTAGTCTGTCTCCTTTTAAATAATATTCTGCTCTCTGTTATTCCTGTCAATCAAACAACCTCATGCCACAGCCACATTACACTCCAGGTCCCTTTTCCTTCCCATTTGCTCAACTCAGTAGTTTAATGTGATTATAAATAGTTGAGGTCTCAGCATTGATCTCTGTGACACTCCATTAGTTACCAGTCTGAAACTGAAGCCTTTATTCTGATTCTCTGTTTCATGGTAATCAGGCTTTCATCTTCTACCCTGCTTATATATCATCACTGGCAAAATACAACAATATCTTATGTGGCATCTTTGACACGGCTTCTTGGACAGAGCTTTATAAAATCATGAGGAGCAAGAGACAAAATAATTAGCCAACGTCTTTTCCCGAGGTCAAGGGAGTCCAAAACCAGATGGCACAGGTTTAAGGTGAGAGGGGAAAGATTTAAAAGGG
>NW_025215231.1:50345-55887 GCF_004010195.1 Chiloscyllium plagiosum | reverse complement strand
TTTTATTTTTACAGTAATAATAGTGCTGCATAAAATATATGATGTAAGGAGTGTGATGGAATCCTTCCCACTTGCCTGGATGGGGTGCAGCTCCAACAACACTCAAGAAGCTTGACACCATCCAGAACCAAGCAACCCGCTTGATTGGCACCACATCCACAAACATTCAACCCCTCCACCACAGGTGCTCAGGAACAGCAGTGTGTCTAAGTACAAGATGCTCGGCAGCAATTCACCAAAAATCTTTAGGCAGCACCTTCCAAATTCACGACTGCTTCCATCTAGAAAGATAACAACAATCGCACAACAATCAACAGACAGGACGGTCCCTCCCAGTTGGGGAACACTTCAGTGGTCCAGAACATTCAACCTCGGACCTTTGGTGACCATCCTCCAAGGTGGACTTCGGGACAGGCAGCAGAGGAAAGTAGCCGAGCAGATGCTGATAGCTAAGTTCAGTACCCATAGGGAGGGTCTGAACCGGGACCTTGGGTTCATGTCACATTACAGGTGATCACCATTGCACTACACACACACACAGATATTCCTACACACACACTCTCTCACATACACACGGACACAGGTACACACAGATGCGCACACAGACACCCACATGCACCCTTATATGCACACACAGTCCCACACTCACATATGCACCCCCTCACAGACTTAAGACACTCTGCACTCACTACACACACACACACTTTCTCACATTCACAAACCCCACCCCAGACAGACACACACGCACACACACAGACAAAGACCCACATGCACACATATATTTTGTGAGGTGAATTTGTACTTGCAGAGTTACATTGCACTTTGCTCAAAAACTGCATACATTCATTTAGAACTCTGAGCTCAAAAACTGCACGAATTTATGTAAAACTCTGTTGTCTCACTTTTTAGATTAGAATCAATCTAAACATCATGGCATCGGCAGAGAACACAGGGGGTCAACACCTTCAACATATTGTCTAGCTATCACCATTGTTAACAGCTAACCTGAGAATGCAACTATAAAAAAAAACAGGGTTTTGTGATTTACACATGAAAGAAGTGAAACTATCACTGTATTCTAACAGATGAAAGGCTTAACAGACAATCAATTTTTCAATGTATAATTTCAGTTGCATCTCACTGCAAATTTTTGCTATAAATTCTGTGTTACGATCGAGCCCTCCACAATCACCTGATGAAGGAGCGTCGCTCCGAAAGCTAGTGTGCTTCCAATTAAACCTGTTGGATTATAACCTGGTGTCGTGTGATTTTTAACTTTGTACACCCCAGTCCAACACCGGCATCTCCAAATCATATCGAGAAGGACAATGGGCAGCAAGTACCTGGGAACATCACCGGCAAGTTCCCCTCCAAGCCACTCACCACCCTGACTTGGAAATTTGCCGTTGTTCCTTCACAGTCGTTGGGTCAGAATCCTGGAATTCCCTCCCTACCAGCATTGGGGGTCAACCACACCTGGCTGAGAGATGGTCACACCGGGCCGAGAGATCCGTAGGCCGGGCTGAGAGATCACCAAACCGGGCAGAGAGATAGGTATGCTGGGCTGAGATATCACCATGCTGGGCTAAGAGATCCTCAGGCTGGGCTAAGTGATCACTATGCTGGGCTGAGAGATCATCACATCAGGCCGAGAGATCACCACGCTGGGCTGAAAGATCACCACACTGGGCTGAGAGATCACCATGCCAGGCTGAGAGATCGCCACACTTGAATAGTTAAGGAATTCAGCATGTTTCTGTGCAGTGGGACCTGGGTGAATCACAGAAGATTGGTCTGCAGGTGGAACAGTTTATTAAAAAGGCAAATGAAATTTTGTCCTTCATTGCTAAAGGGATTGAGTTTAAAAGCAGAGAAGTTATGTTGCAGCTGTATAGGATGCTGGTGAGGTCACAGTTGAATTACTGCGTGCAGTTTTGGTCTCCTTGTGAAAGGATGGACTGGCACGGGAGGAGGTGCAGAGGAGGTTCACTTGGTTGATTTCAGAGTTGAGGGGTTTGGCTTCTGAGGAGAGACTGAGCAGACTGGGATTATATTCACTGGCCCCCATAATGTCTTCTCTAGCCTCTTGCAGCGATCTTGGAAATATTGGCCAGGACATTCTAATACAACCAACACCTTCTCTACTGTGAAACAAACTATCACCAAGATATCAGCACTAACATCCCCAAGTTCCCAATCTTCATGTTATTCTCCACGGTAAACACAGAAGAGAAACATTCATTGAGACCCTCACCCATCTCCTGTGGTTCTACAGATACATGTCTCCAGTTATTCTTTCTCCTTTTTACTTAAAGAATGTCTTTGGAGATTTGGTGGTTGTTTAAAGGCGCGAAGTGGAGATATGGGGAAGGTCTTTGCGAGGTGCTCATCCTCATTGATAGTGTGTTGCAGGCTGTGAAGAACATGGTGTAGTCTTTTGGCTCCTGGGAAGGACTGAACAATGAAGGGTACCCTGTTGGTTGCAGCCTGTGTCTGTCTCCTGAGGAAGTCATTATGGTTTCTCACTGTGACATTTTGGAATTGGTGGTCGATCGTATCCCGTTCTTATGAGGGCATCCTTGATTTCAGGTTTGAACAAGACTTCTCTACACAGGACCTCCAACCAACACTATACAGCAGGTATATTGCCGACATTTACTTCCAATGTCCCCATCTTGAAAGGTCACTGAAACAACTACACAGTGATATCAATGGTTTCATCCCATCATCAAACTCACCACAGACTACTCTGTAGTAACTGTCTCATTCTTGGACACGTCACTGTACTGCAAACCCATGGATAGCCTCAAAATGCTCCACTTCTCTAGCTTCCACCCGAAACATATTAAAACAGCCATCCCCTATGGACAAGCTCTATGCACACACAGGATCTTTTTAGATGAGGAGGAACGTGACAGACACTTGGAAGTACTCAAGGATGCCCTCATAAAAGGGCACCTCATCGACCACCAGTTCCGACATGCCACAGCAAGAAACCGTAATGACCTCCTCAGGAGACAGACACAGGCTCCAACTGACAGGCTACAACTTCATTGTCCAGTACTTCCCGGGGGCTGAAAGACTATAGCATGTTGTTCACAGCCAGCAACACATTATCAATTGGGATGAGCACCTCATCAAGACCTTCGCTTCACTTCCACTTCTCACCTTTAAACAACCACCAAACCTCAAACAACTCAATGTTCGCAGCAAACTGCCCGACTTGCAGGACAACACCATACAATCTTGTCACAGTGAACGCTGTAAGACGGATCAGACTGTTGAAGCGGATACCATCATTCCTTGTGGGACACCACCCACCAGGTACATGGCAGGTAATCATGTGACACGGCAAACGTGGTCCATCTCCTCCACTGCAGGCAAAGAAGACCCGAGGCATGGTACATTGGCAAGACCGAGCAGAGGCTATGGCACTGAATGAATAGACACCACATAACAATCATCAGACAGGAGGGTTCCCTCCCAGTCGGATAACACTTCAGTGGTCCAGGACATTCGACCCTCAGACATTTGGCTGACCATCCTTCAAGATAGTTTGGTACTCATGGGGATGGCCTCAACTGAGACTTTGGGGTCATGTCACATTGCAGGTGACCCCACTGCACTACACACACACACACATACACACACACACACACACACACTCTCCTACAGACCCATACACTCACGCAGACCTTCTGTCACACACAAGCTCTCTCTCATACGCGCATACATACAAACCCACACTCACACATAAACACACCCTCTCATCGACTTGTACAGCTTTAACACTCACACTCAGACATGTGCGCACACTCTCTCACAGATACTCATACACCCCCTCCTCCCACCACACACACACACACACACACACACAAACACACACACACACGCACACAAGTATGTGGGGGCAATTTGTACTTGCAGAATTACATTTTATTTTGTTCAAAAGCCACGTGAGATTCTAAAAATCCTTTTTTTTTCAGAAAAAGAATCAGTCTGAACATCTGGGCACAGACAGCCTCCCACAGGGTACCTTGCACCTTCAATGCATTACCTGAGCTGACATGGCATCTATTGGTAAAGTTCACTTGAGAATGTAACTTTAAAAAAAAGTTCTGGGATTTACATATGAAACAATTGAAAACAACATGGTCATTCTAAAAGATGAGAAACATAACAAACAATCCAGATCTTTTCATATATATAATTTCAGTTGCATCACACTATAAACGTTTGCAATAAATTCTGTGTCTTATGATTTTATATTCCACAACCACCTGACGAAGGAACAGTGCTCCAAAAGCTAGTGCTTCCAAATAAACCTGTTGGACTATTACTTGGTGCTGTGTAATTTTTAACGTTGTTCACCTCAGTCCAACACCGGCTCCTTCAAATCAGGATTGATGAAGGCAGTGTGGATCATCGCCTTTTGTCATTTATATAAATGATTTGAATGTGACCATTGGAGGTAGAGTCAGTAATTTTGCAGATGACGCAAAAATTGGATATGTAGTGGGCTGCAAAAAATCCCATAGAGTACCACGGGACCTTGGTCAGATGGGTTACTGGGCTAAGGAGTGGCCGATGGAGTTTAATTTAGATAAACGTGAGGTGCTGCATTTTGGAAAGGTAACTCGGGGTGGGACATATGCACTTAATGGCAAGGTCCTGGGGAGTGTTAAGAAACAAAGAGACCTCGGAGTGCTGGTTCTAGATGTTTGAAAGTGGAGTCACAGGTAGACAGGGGACTGAAGAAGGTGTTTGGTATTTAGATTCAGATGTAAATTTTATTGTTACGTGTTCTCAAGTACAGGAGTACAGGAGTACAGTGAAATGTGTACAAATGTCATCAAACACTGTACACATAGTAACTTAAAAACTAAGTTAGAGGGAAAGCATGACTGTGTTTCTTATTATAAGTAGAAAAATCAAGAAATAAAGTTCAATGTCAACATTACAGTCCTTCGTAGTGTTAAGTGGAACAATGAAGGAATAACAGTAAAAGTTGCACAGTGTTTCTGAAGTGAAGTAACTGTGAAGGCTCGATCCGTTTTGCTTGGGCCAACTGTTTGGGAAACCTCTATCTCCCTGCTCTCGATGCTGCAGATGCTGGGGAAAGAAGTAGGGGGTATCTCCCTCATTGACACTTCTGGCTTGCTCTGACCATGTTAGGCTCGGGTCCACAGCCGCATCCACACCCCAGATGGTCATCCGACAGCACTCAGGACCCACGGCCGCTGTCACACTTCCCACAATGCATCACCACTGCTGCCTCTCGACAGAATTCCAGAAGGGAAGGAAAATATATACTGGAAGGAGAGAGAGGGAAAGGAAATATGGCCAGCTAGGAGAAGATTTGGAAATGCTGCTTGCATTTCCAGTGCGAGCAGCAGCGAAGGTAAGACCGTTTGGTTTTAAAAGTGCTAACCGGTAGCGGGCAGCGGTGTTTTTTTTTTCTCTTTCACTCTCTATTCACAGAAAGAGCGGGAGCACCAGGGGGAAGTGACGACGACCAGAGGGGCAGCCAGGAAGGAAAGCG
>NW_025215231.1:19598-47033 GCF_004010195.1 Chiloscyllium plagiosum | reverse complement strand
ACTGCAAAAAATACGTAGGTATGGCATTGAGGGTGAGTTGGAGGTTTGGATTAGGAATTGGCTGGGTGGAAGAAGACAGAGGGTAGTAGTTGATGGCAAAGGTTCATCTTGGAGTGCCGTCACTAGCGGTGTTCCGCAAGGATCTGTTTTGGGACCATTGCTGTTTGTCATTTTTATAAATGACCTGGAAGAGGGGTTAGAAGGTTGGGTGAGCAAGTTTGTGGATGATACGAAAGTCGGAGGAGTTGTTGACAGTGAGGAAGGATGTGGCAGGTTACAGCTGGATATAGATAAGCTGCAGAGCTGGGCAGAAAGGTGGCAAATGGAGTTCAATGTAGGTAAGTGTGAGGTGATTCACTTTGGTAAGAGTAACAAAAAGATGGGGTACTGGGCTAATGGTCGGATACTTGGTAGTGTGGATGAGCAGAGGGATCTTGGTGTCCATGTACACAGATCTCTGAAAGTTGCCACCCAGGTAAATAGTGCGGTGAGGAAGGCATATGGCGTACTGGCTTTTATTGTTAGAGGAATTGAGTTCCGGAGTCCTGATGCAGTTGTATAAGACTCTGGTACGGCCGCATCTGGAATATTGTGTGCAGTTTTGGTCGCCATACTATAGGAAGGATGTGGAGGCATTGGAACGGGTGCAGAGGAGGTTTACCAGGATGTTGCCTGGTATGGAAGGAAGATCGTATGAGGAAAGACTGAGACACTTGGGGCTGTTTTCATTAGAGAAAAGAAGGTTTGGGGTGACTTGATTGAGGTGTACAAGATGATTAGGGGGTTAGATAGGGTCGACAGTATGAACCTTTTCCCGCGTATTGAGTCGGGTATTACAAGGGGGCATAGTTTTAAATTAAGGGGGGGTAGATATAGGATTGAAGTTAGGGGTAGGTTCTTCACTCAGCGAGTCGTAAGTTCATGGAATGCCCTGCCAGTAGCAGTGGTGGACTCTCCTTCTTTATGGGCATTTAAGCGGGCATTGGATAGGTATATGGAGGATAGTGGGTTAGTATAGGTTAGGTGGGCTTGGATCGGCGCAACATCGAGGGCCAAAGGGCCTGTACTGCGCTGTATTCTTCTATGTTCTATGTTCTAAGATGGGCCGAATGTGTCTGTTCCGCAATCTTGGAACACTTGCTTACTCTCTCCCTCACATTGCCCGCTCCCACTCTCTCTCTCCATCACACTGCTCTCTCAATAGACAATAGGTGCAGGAGTAGGCCATTCTGCCCTTCGAGCCTGCACCACCATTCAATATGATCATGGCTGATCATCCTTAATCAGTATCCTGTTCCTGCCTTATCTCCATAACCCTTGATTCCACAATCCTTGAGAGCTCTATCCAACTCTTTCTTAAATGAATCCAGAGACTGAGCCTTCACTGCCCTCTGGGGCAGAGCATTCCACACAACCACCACTCTGTGTGAAGAAGTTTCTCCTCATCGCTGTCCTAAATGTCTATCCCGTATCTTAAGCTGTGTCCTCTGGTTCGACACTCACTCATCAGCGGAAACATGTTTCCTGCCTCCAGAGTGCGCAATCCTTTAATAATCTTATATGTCTCAATCAGATCCCCTCTCAGTCTTCTAAACTCAAGGGTATACAAGCCCAGTCGCTCCAGTCTTTCAGTGTAACGTAATCCCGCCATTCCAGGAATTGACCTCGTGAACCTTCGTTGCACTCCCTCACTAACCAGAATGTCTTTCCTCAAATTTGGGGACCAGAACTGCACACAGTACTCCAGGTGTGGTCTCACCCAGGGCCCTGTACAGCTGTAGAAGAACCTCTTTGCTTCTATACTCAATCCCTCTTGTTATGAAGGCCAGCATGCTATTAGCCTTCTTCACTACCTGCTCTACGTGCATGCTTACCTTCATTGACTGGTGTACAAGAATATCCAGATCTCTCTGTACTGCCCCTTTACCTAAATTGATTCCATCTAGGTAGTAATCTGTCTTCCTGTTCTTGCCACCAAAGTGGATAACCATACATTTATCCACATTACACTGCGTCTGCCATGCATCTTCCCACTCATCCAACTTGCCCAGGTCACCCTGTAATCTCCTAACATCCTAATCACATTTCACCCTGCCACCCAACTTAGTATTATTAGCAAATTTGCTCATGTTATTACTAACACCCTCTTTTATATAATTAACATATATTTTTAAAAGCTGCGGTCCCAGTACTGATCACTGTGGAACCACACTGGTCACTGCCTGCCATTCCAAAATGGAGCCGTTTATCACTACTCTTTGTTTCCTATAGGCCAACCAACTTTCAATCCAAGTTAGTACTTTGCCCCCCATACCATGCGCCCTAATTTTGCTCACAAACCTCTTATGTGGGACTTTATCAAAAGCTTTCTGAAACTCCAGGTACACTAAATCTACTGGACCTCCCTCGTCCATCTTCAGAGTTACATCCTCAAAAACTGCCTGAAGATTAGTCAAGCATGATTTCCCCTTCATAAATCCATGCTGACTCTGACCTATCCTGTTACTACTATCCAGATGTATCGTAATTTCATCCTTTGAAATAGACACCAGCATCTTTCCCCCCACTGAGGTCAGACTAACTGGTCTATAATTTCCTGCTTTCTCTCTCCCAACTTTCTTAAAAAGTGGTACAACATTAGTCCCCCTCCAATCCGGAGGAACTGATCCCGAATCTATCGAACTCTGGAAAATAATCACCAACTCATCCACGATTTCTCGAGCATCCTCCTTCAGTACCCTGGGATGTAGACCATCAGGCCCCGGGGACTTATCAACCTTCAGACCTAACAGTCTCTCCAACACCAATTCCTGGCAAATATAAATTCCCTTCAGTTCAGGTCCTTCAGCTATTGTTACCTCAGGGAGATTGCTTGTGTGTTCCCCAGTGAACACAGATCTGAAGTACCTATTCAATTCTTCTGCCATGTCTTTGTTCCCCGCAATATATTACCCTGTTTCTGTCTTCAAGCGCCCAATTTTAGTCCTAAACATTTTTTTGCCTTTCACATACCTAAAGCTTCCCAGTCCTCCGTTTTCCCACTTATCTTTGCTATGTTATACTTTTTCTCTTTTGACTTTATATGTTTCTTAACTTCCCTCATCAGCCATGGCCACCCCTGCCTCCTCCTAGGATCTTTCTTCCTTCTTGGAATGAACTCATCCTGCAACTTCTGCATTATACACAGATTATATCCGCCATTGTTCCTCCACTGTCATCCCTGCTAAGGTATTGAACCATTGAACTTTGGCCAGCTCCTCCCTCATAGCTCCATTATTCCCTTTATTCCACAGAAATATTGTCACTTCCGATTGTACCTTCTCCCTCTCAAAGTGCAGCTTGAAGCTTATTGTATTATGGTCACTACTTCCCAATGGCTCCTTCACTTTGAGGTGTCTGAGCAATTCTGGTTCGTTGCACAATACCAGATCCAGAATTGCCTTCTCTCTGGTCGGCTCCAACACCAGCTGTTCTAAGAATCCATCTCTGAGACACTCCACAAAACTCTTTCTTGAGGTCCAATACCATCCTGATTCTCCCAGTCTACCTGCATGTTGAAATCCCCCATATCAACTGCAGTAACATCTCTGCGACAGGCCAATTTCAGCTCCTGATTTAACTTACATCCGGCATCCAGACTGGGGGCCTGTAGGTAACTCCCAAGAGGGTCTTTTTACCCTTCGTATTTCTCAGCTCTATCCACGCTGACTCTACATCCCCTGATCCTAGGTCCCCCCGCGCAAGGGACTGAATATCATCCCTTACCAACATGGCCACCCCACCCCCTCTGCCCGTCAGTCTGTCCTTACGATAGCACGTGTAGCCTTGAATATTCATTTCCAAGGCCCTGTCCACTTGAAGCCACGTCTCAGTTACCCCCATTATATCGTATCGGCCAATTTCCAAAAGACCCTCAAGCTCATCCATCTTATTTCTAATGCTTCGTGCATTCATATATAGTATTTTTAATTTGTTACTGCCCTCACCCTTCCCATCAACTCCTATTTCACTCAACCTTACAGCATGATCCCTTTTTGAGTTTTCTGTTTCATTGATACAGAAATGATACAATTGTCTTTCTTGACTTCCCTTGTTCTAACTTTCCCTCCAATTTCCTTTTTAAACATCCAGTTTGTTTCCCCCCCCCCCCGCCACCCCCATTCCCCTCCCCACTACGTAGCTGCGTTGCAGTAGCAAACCTGCCTGCCAGAATGCTGGTCCCTAACCTATTAATGTGCAAACCACCTCTATTGTAGAATTTATGCTTACTACTAAACATAACCCAGTGATCCAAGAATTTAAATCCTTGCTTCCTGCACCAGTTGCCCAGCCACATGTTCAAGTCCATTATCTCCCTGTTTCTGCCTTCACCAGCCCGAGGAAGTGGAAACAAACCGGAGATAACCACCTTGGACGTCCTGCTTTTCAGCCTTCTTCCCAGTTCTCCGAAGTCCCGCTGTAGTACTTTCCTCGTCTTCTTCCCGCCATCATTTGTGCCGACTTGTACCACCACCTCTGGCTCTTCACCTTCGTCCTTGAGGATGTCCTGCAATCTGTCTGTGATGTCTTTAACCCTGGCATCAGGAAGGCAACACACCATCCTTAAGTCCCGCCTGCTGCCACAAAAAGCCCAGTTCGTTCCACTCATTGTGGAGTCCCCTATTACCCCGGCTCTGCGCAAAGTCCGACTCTTCCGCTCTGCCTCTGCGCCAACCTTTGATTGACAGACCTGGCCGCCTCGCGGACTGGCAGTGTCATCTGTCTCTACTGTTTCCAAAAGTTTCAACTTGTTCCTGACAGGTACTTCCGCCGGGGTCTCTTGCACCTGTCTCCTCTCTGCCTTCCTCATCATCTGCTCTCTCTTCTGCTCTCTTCTGGTACGATTGGTGTAATAACCTCACTGAAGGTCTTGTCCAGAAATATCTCGTTCTCTCGGATGAGACAAAGATCCTCGAGTTCTTTCATCTGTGCTGCAATAGGTTCTGTCAGTAGCTGAACGTGCACGCACTTTCCACACTTATACGAGCCAGACACACCAGAGTCGTTGACCTCCCACATCAAGCACGTAGCACACTGAAGCAGCTTGGCAGCCATGTCTTCACCCTCTTCAACTGTGGCGTAATCACTTCACTCAACCTGCTTGTCAAAGACTCCTGAGCTGAAGCCTCACTCTTCAATCCACAGGAACTGCCTTTGACCCTCTTTTTGGGGGCAATTCTGTGAACATTTAATTTAGGTTAGAGGAGGAGGGAGGGAGGGAGGCCCTACTTTGGAGGACCTAGGTTCCAGAACACACCCACTCAAATAATCACTTACCCTCCCGACCGGCTTTGCTCTCCCACTCTCTCTCTCCCTCACACTGCCCACTCTCATTCTCTCTCTGCATCACACTGCCGCTCCCACTCACTCTCCCTCACACTGCCCGCTCCCACTCTCTCTCCCTTACACTGTCCGCTCCCACACTCTCTCCCTCACACTGCCGGCTCCCACACTCTCCCTCACATTACTGAGTCCCACTCTCTCTCTCCCTGACACCCCCACTCCATTCCTCTCTCTCCTCTGCACAACTGGGTCTCACTCTGTTGTTTTTCTTGGTCAGTGCATTGAGCATAGGAGTTGGGAGGCCATGTTGTTTCTGTGAAGGACATTGGTTAGCCCACTATTGGAAGACTGCTTTCAATTCTCGTCTCCCCCCATCGGAAGGTCGTTGTGAAACTTGAAAGGGTTCAGAAAAGGTTTTCAAGAATGTTGCCAGGTTGAAGGGATTGAGCTATCGAGAGGGGCTGAATAGGCTGGGCCTGTTTTCCCTGGAGTGTCGGAGCCTGAGGGGTGACCGGATAGAGATTTATAAAGTTATGAGGGGCAGGCATCAGGTAAATAGCTAATGTCTATTTCCCAGGCGAGAGGAGTCCAAGACGAGAGGTCAGAGGTAAAGTTTGGAGGGGAATGATTTAAAAGGGACCGAAGGGGCAGTTTTCCTCTTGCAGAGGGTGATGTGTGTATGAAATGAGCTGCCAGAGGAAGTTTTAGATTAGATTACTTAGATTAGATTACTTACAGTGTGGAAACAGGCCCTTCGGCCCAACAAGTCCACACCGACCCGCCGAAGCGTAACCCACCCATACCCCTACATTTACCCCTTTACCTAACACTACGGGCAATTTAGCATGGCCAATTCACCTAACCTGCACATCTTTGGACTGTGGGAGGAAACCGGAGCCCCCGGAGGAAACCCACGCAGACACGGGGAGAACGTGCAAACTCCACACAGTCAGTCGCCTGAGTCGGGAATTGAACCCGGGTCTCTGGCGCTGCGAGGCAGCAGTGCTAACCACTGTGCCACCGTGCCGCCCACTAGAGATCCGCAAGTTGTGAAAGCGGAAACAATTCTAACATTGAAAAGGTATCTGGATGGGTATATTAATAGGAAGGGTTGAGAGGGATGAGGGCTAAATGCTGGCGAATGGGACTCGATTAATTGCGGATCTCTGGTCAGTCTGGATGGGTTGATCCGAAGGGTCTGTTTCCATGCTGTACATCTCCATGACACTATGTCTCTATTAAAGGTAGGAAGTGCATGGAGCAGGTGAACTAAGCATTGGCCCAGGACTGATCTAAACACTGTTCAACATTTAGATCAATGATCTGCCAAAACCATGTCTCCCGGTTTTCTCTGTGCTGGTGACATAGGGTTAAATTGTCACAGACTTGTACAGCACAGAAATTGACCCTTTCATTCTACCCATTCACCGTGAACAGATTTAGTCCTATTTGCCAGCATTTGGCCCATATCCCTCTAAACCCTTCCTATTCCTTTTCCCATCCAGATACCTTTGCAAATGCTGTCATTGTACCAGCCTCCACCACTTCCTCTGGCAGCTGATTCCATGCACGCACGAACTTCTGTGCAAGAAAAGTTGCCACTTACGACCTTTTAAATTTCCCCATCTCAACTGAAACCTGTGCGCTCTCGTTTTGAATTCCTCTTCCCTGGAGAAAAGACCTTGGCTATCACCCTATCCATGCCCTTGATGATTTTACAAACCTCTATGAGGTCACCCCTCAGCCTCCGATACCTCACACACTTGAGCCCCAGTAACATCCTTAGAAATCTTTTCTGCAACATTTCAACTTTTACAACATCTTTCCTATAGCAGGGAGACCAGAACTGAATGTAATATTTCAAAAGTGGCCTAACCAATGTCATGTACAACCACACGCCTACACTCAATGCACTGACCAAGAAAAGCTCTGTAATTCTGCCACCTGGACCAGATCCTTAATTTGAGGGTTCGTACATTATGTTTACCTTACATGAGGATCAACGGTCGACACAACATCGTGGGCTGAAGGGCCTGTTCTGCGCTGTACTGTTCTATGTTCTATGTTCTATGAAGGTGTTACAAAGGCGATGGAATACTGCAGCACATGGCGCTTACATTGAATCCCTCATCAACCATATCCAGTGTCTGTCAGCTCCACAACTTCAGTGTCCAAACAGAATTGTGCATTAACATTGATATCCGGCCTAACCCCAGCCAACATCTTTGTGTGTGACTCAAGTCAGAATGGCAATGATTTCAAGATTGTCCTGACCTTCAGCAGCAAAGTCTAATTATTGAAGGTCATAAATCTTTTGATCATATCCAAAAAAATCCTGCAGATGCTTTAAATCAGAAACAAAAGCAAAACTTGCTGGAAAAGCTCAGCAGCATCTGTGAAGAGAAATCAGAGTTAAACTTTCGTGTCCAGTGATTGTTCTTCAATACTAACTGTGTGCACCTTAATTGTCCAATGCACACAGGTCCAGCCATTTGTTTGGTTTAATTTTCAGACTGAAATCTGTTGAACACAAAGTGCACACATGTGCCTGGTTATCACACCCAGATCAAGTTATTATAAAGTTCAAGCACTTTGAAAATATCTCATTCAGATACTAACTTCCTTACCAAATTATTTTCATGACTATATTTTAACTGTGTTTTCAAATATTCTTCAGTCCAGATACAAATACGTTTTAAATTGCTTCCACCTCTGTCCCGTGTGAGTAATCTGGCATATGAATGTCAGTGTCTGTGTGATGCTATGTATGTCGACCATGCCTCTGAAAGACTGACAGATTGTTCCAAACAGCATTTCTCTTCAGGTCTTCACAACAAACAGTTACTGCCTGGACCCAACCAGCTTACACTCACAAAACCTAAAACCCAGTGCCCACCATTGGTTGTGATTGGGTAACACTTTAAATGAATTCTAATCCATTCCTGGGCATCGCTGGTTGGGCCGGCAATTATTGCGCATCCCTAGTGGTCGTTGAGAATGTGCTGTGGGTTTGGAAAGTGCTGTCTAAGGAGCTTCTGTGAATTTCTGCAGGGCACCTTGTCGCTGGTGCACATTGCTGCTCCTGCGGGTCAGTGGTGAAAATAACATGGATGTTTGTGGATATCGTGGCAATCAAGTGGGCTCTTTTATCCCGACTGGTGCCAAGCTTCTGAAATACTGTTGGAGCTGCCCCCATCCAGGCCTGTGGGGAGTATTCCATCACAATCCTTACTGGTGTATTGTAGATGGTAGACGATCTGTGGGGGATCAGGAGGTGAGTTATTCACTGCAATATTCCGAGCTCCTGACCTGCTCCGTTGTCACTGTATTTATATCGCCAGTACAATTCAGTTTCTGGTCAATGGTAACCCCAAGACAGGAGAGGATTCAGCAACGGTAACCCCATTGAATATCAAAGGATGATGGTTTGATCCTCTGTTGTTGGAGATGACCTGGGATAAGGTGGGGGAGGTGAAATGAAGAATCTGCTGAAATCTACATTGATCCGATGTGGTTGGAGGGTCCCAAGGTGGAAGATGAGGTGTTCTTCCTCCAGTATCAGGTGGCTTGGGTTTCACAGTGGAGCAGGCCCAGGACTTGCATTTACTTGGCAGACTGGGAGGGGGAGTTAAAGTGTTCAGCCACATATCCCAGAGATATTCTCTGCAATATTCCACAACTAGGCGCCCTGTCTCCCTAATATAGAGGAAACCACACCGAGAGCAATGGACACAGTGGATGATGTGTGTGGAAGTACAGGTAAATCTCTGCTGGATTTGGAAGGATCCTTTGGGGCCGAGGACGGAGGTGAGGGGGAGGTGTGAGTGCAGGTTTTGCACTTCTTGCAGTGGCCAAGGAAGGTGCCAGGAGGGGAAGGTGTGTTGGTGTGGGGTGTGAATCTGACAAGGGAGTCACAGAGGGAATGGTCACTGCGGAACGAAGATGGAGTAGGGAGGGAAATATATACCTGGTAGTGGGGTCTGTTTGTAGGTGGCAGTAATGGCAGAGGATGATGCGTTGTATCCGGAGGATGGCGGAGTAGAAGCTGAGGACATGGGGGTTCTGTCCTTGGTGTAATTGGAGAGGTGGGGTTCAAGGACAGAGGTGCAGGAAGTGGAGGAGTTGCATTGGAGGGCATTGTCAGGCACGTGGGAGGGGAAACTGTGGTCATTGAAGAAGGAAGCCATCTGGGATGTTCAATGGTGGAATTGGTCCACATGGGAGCAAATGTGGCAGAGACGGAGGAATTGGGGAGCAGGGAGTGGGGGTGGGAGGAGGTGTAATACAGGTAGCTGTGGGAGTCTGTGTGTTTGAGGTAGATGTCCGTGTTGAGTCGGTTGCTGGAAATGGAGATAGAGAGCCCAGGAAGGAGAAAGGGGAAAGATCCCTTCCGAACATGGTGCCATTATTTAAGAAGGTGGTAAGGAAAAGCCAGGGAACTATAGACTGGTGAACCTGTTGTCAGTGGTGGGTGAGTTTTGAGAAAAATCAATCAAGCTAAAAAAGTACATGAAGAAGGACAGATTGTTTATACACGGAGCTTATGGAGAGGCCTGTAAAGGGACGGCTCGGGAGAGGTTTTTGTATCCAGACAGTGAAAGTTGAATGTTGGATTATTTGAGGAGGAGCTTGTTTTTTTCATTTTTTTCAGTTAAGTGTTTGATTTCTTTTTAATATTTATATTGTTATTTTTTCTTTTCATGCTTCATATTAAATCTGTGGGTAAGGAAAGATAGTTTAACTTAACATTTAATGTGCTATTGAGAGCTTCTTCTTTGTTGGATTAATGTTACTGATGGCATGTAAGAAATATTGAGTGCGATGACAAATAGACTTAGCGAAGTGATTACTCAGCAAGATCATTCAGATAGATAACTATGCCTCAGGAAGGGTTTGAAGGTGGTTTCCAAGACTCCTGTGGCTATTCCTCTCTCAGACAGATATTCCATTTTGAATATTGATTAGATTAGATTACTTACAGTGTGGAAACAGGCCCTTCGGCCCAACAAGTCCACACCGACCCGCCGAAGCGCAACCTCTACATTTACCCCTTACCTAACACTACGGACAATTTCCCATGGCCAATTCACCTGACCTGCACATCTTTGGACTGTGGGAGGAAACCGGAGCACACGGAGAAAACCCACGCAGAGATGGGGAGAACGTGCAAACTCCACACAGTCAGTCATCTGAGGCGGGAATTGAACCCGGGTCACTGGCGCTGTGAGGCAGCAGTGCTAACCACTGTGCCATCGTGCCGCCCAGACTTGTTGGGCTGAAGGACCTGTTTCCACTCTGGAGGGAATCTAATCTAATCAGTGAGTATACCTGGTTAGGTAGAAGGTTAAAAAAAACAGAATATAAAAAAAAGTAATCTCTGGTTTACTTCTGGTGCCAAGTTCTAATGAGGGAAGGAATAAAAGGACAGGGCAGATAAATCAATGGTTGACGAGGTGCTGCATTGAGTGTGATGACAAATAGACTTAGCGAAGTGATTACACAGCAAGATCATTCAGATCGATAACTGTCCATCAGGAAGGGTTTGAAAGTGGTTTCGAAGTCTCCTGTGGCCATTCCTCTATCAGACAGATATTCCATTTTGAATATTGTTGAATGAGAAAAATAGAAATGGTCATCAGATCTTGGGCACCATATTCAACTTGTTTGTCAAGATTTAAAAGATTAAATGTTTTCGGGAACTCTCCTGAGAGGGGCACAGTCAGGAGATTCTGTGGGAGTGAGTGTGAATCGAGGATAGTACATTGCTTTCCCACTGCCAGGGTGAAGGATGTCTCAAAATGTTTGAAGCAGATTGTCAAGTGGATGAGTGAGAAACCGGAAGTTGTTATACACATTGAAAGGAATGACATAGTTAGAGATAGGGTTAAGGGGTTATAGAGTGGCATGGGGGCAGCACGGTGACTCAGTGGTTAGCACTGCTGTCTCATAGCACCAGGGTACCAGGTTCAATTCCAGCCTCGGGTGACTGCCTGTGTGGAGATTGCACGTTCTCTTTGTGTCTGCATGGGTTTCCTCCGGGTGTTCCGGTTTCCTCCCACAATCCAAAGATGTGCAGGTTAGGTGAGTTGGCCATGCTAAATTGCCCACAGTGTTAGGTGTATTAGTGAGAGGGAAATGGGTTTGGGTGGGTACTCTTTGGAGGGTCGTTATGGACTTGTTGGGCCGAAGGGCCTGTTTCCACTCTGAAGGGAATCGAATCTAATCAGTGAGTGTAACTGGTTAGGTAGAAGATGAAAAAAAGAATATAAAAAAATAGTAATCTCTGGTTTACTTCTGGTGCCAAGTTCTAATGAGGGAAGGAATAACTGGACAGGGCAGGTAAATCAATGGTTGACGAGGTTTTGCAACGTGCAGGGAGTCACATTCTTGGGACATTGGGATCTCTTCTGGGACAGAAAAGACCTTTTTAAAAGGATGGGTTTCACCTGAACTAGACCAATATCCTGGTGGGGAGATTTGCTCGCTCTATTTCAGGAGATTGTAAGATGTGAGAGAGGTAGGGCGGGGGCTTTCTAAACAACATTGAAAATAGAAAGAAAGATGACAATGATTCTGAATCAGAAAACAGCACGTTCTTTAGAAAAGACAGTCAAGAACAAGTCAGAGAACAAAGGGACACTGAACACTTAAACTGCATTTATTTCAATACACAAGGTCTTATGGAAAAGGCTGATGAACTCGGAGCATGGAAGGAAACATGGGTCTGGGACATCATTGCTATTACAGTTACTATCTTCTCTTGGGATATAAGGCGTGGCAAGTGACTGAAGTGTGAGTCAGGGAACACTTTTGGACCAGTGATCGTAATGCCAGTAACTTTAAAACAGTTGTTTAAAAGGATAAAAGTTAAAGTTCTCAATTGGAGTGAGGCAAATGGGTATGAAAGGGTATGAAACAAAAACTTTCAAAAGTTGATTGGAGCAGAAAGATCGCAGGTAAAAGGATGACTGGCAAGTGGGAGGCCTTCCAAAGTGTGATAACAAGAGTTCAGAAGCATTTTGTTCCTGTTGGAGTGAAAGGCAAGGCTGGTAAGATTACAGAACAATGGATGAATAAAGATGTTGAAGTTCAAGTCAAGAATTAAAAAAACACATCTATTAGAATGACAATTGGGATCAACTGAATGTCTTGAAGAGTGTAAAGAGTGTAGGAACATTCTTCAGAAGGAAATGAGGAAGGCAAAGAAGCGACAGGAGATAGCCTTGGCAGGTAGGGTAAAAAATATTCAAAGAGGTTCCATAAATACATTTGGACAAGTTCATGAATAGGAAAGGTTTGGAGGAATATGGGTCCAGCGCAGACATGTGGGAATAGCTCAAGAGATGGGAGGGATATAAAAATATTTTGCATCCATTTTTATTGTTGGGAAAGAAATGGATGCTGTTAAATCAGGGATATAAATATTGATGTTTTGGAAACAGTTCACTAGACAGAAGAGGAAGTGCTGGAGATCTTAAAAAAATATAAAGATAGATAAACCTGATCAAGTGTGTCCCAGGACATTGTGGGAAGTTAGAGAGAAAATTATACGGCCCCGAGCAGAATATTTGTATCATCTGTAAACCATGGGGAAAGAACTGGAGTACTGGGGTGTGGCTAATATGTCATTCTTTAAGAAGGGATGCGAGGAGAAGCCTGGGGACTATCGACCTGTGACCCTGTCCTCGGTGCTGGGTAGGTTTTTAGAGATGATCCTGAAAGATAGGATTTATAGAGGTTGGAGAGGAAAGGATTGATTAGAGATGGTCAGTCTGATTAAGTATGAGCAAAATCATATCTCACCTTTGATTGGGTTTGTTTTTGGAAGTAACCAAAATGAGGACAGAGAGTTAGATGGTGTTTGCTTGGCCTTTAGTAAAGCCTTTGATGAGGCTCTGGATGATCGACTAATTGGTAAAGTTAGATCACATAGGATTCAGGGTGGACTTGCCAACTGAATACATAATTGGCTTTATGGCAGAAGATGGTGGATCATTGTTATTCAGACTGGAGGCCTGTGACCAGCAGTGTCCCACAGGGATCGGTACTGGCTCCGCTTCTGTTTTTCATTTATACAAAGGATTTGAATGAGAATGTAGGAGACATGGTTAGTAAGTTTGTGGATGACACCAAAATGGTAAATAGATAGTGAAGAATGTGACCCAAAATTACAAAGAGATCTTGGGATGAATTGGGCTGAGGAGTAGCAGATGGAGTTTAATTCGATAAACGTGAGGTATTGAATTGTGGTAATACAAACAAGGACTTAATAGTAGTGCCCTGGGTAGTGTGGGAGAGCAGAGAGACACCTCAGGGTTCAGGGACATGCTTCTTTGAAATTTGCATTCCAGTTAAACAGGGTAGTTAAGAAGGTACTTAGCACACACGCCTTCATTGCCCAGACCATTGAGTATCAGAGTTCTGACATTATATTGAACTTGTACAGGACAGTGATGAGGCCTCTTCTGGATTAATGTGTGCAATTCTCATCGCCCTGTTATAGGAAGGATATTATTAAAGTGCAGAGGGTTCAGTAAAGGTTTCCCGAGATGTTGTCAGGAATGAAGAGTTTGAGATATAGACATGGGCTGTTGCATTGGAGTGTGAGGGGTGACCTTATTGATGTTTAAACTATCATGTGGGGCACAGATAAGATGAACGATAAGGGAGTTCAAACCTGGGGGGTATATTTTTAAGGTGAGAGGAGAAAGATTGTAAAAGGACACGAGGGGCAATGTTTTTAGAATTTTGGATGTGGAATGAACTATCAGAGGAAATGGTGGATGTAGGTACAGGTACAATGTTTAAAATACATTTGGACAAGTTCATGAATAGGAAAGGTTTGGAGGAATATGGGTCCAGCGCAGACATGTGGGAATAGTTTAGTTTTGGAACATGGTCGGTGTGGCCTGGTTGGTCCAAAGGGTCTGTCTCCGTGCTGTATGACTCGTTGACTCCATGTCATTACGGTACGCAGTCAAAAGACACGTTAGTCTCTGCGCACGCTCACTTTGCCCTCCAGCTCATAGTCTGGGATGCAGCACGGGGAAGGGTAATGTTGATGGATGGAGATACTGAGGGGCTTTTATATAATAGAGGAACTACAAATGGACAGATCAGGATTGATGAAGCTGCACAAGGGAGGGCAATTAGATAGGGGCCATGGAGGGGGACAGGGGCTAAATTTGCGGTGGGGTGGCGGGATTGTCCAATATTGAAGGGGGGGGGGTGCAGATTCCATCTCAGGATTGAACAACAGAACCAGGGAAGGAAAGAAGGAAAGAGAGAGAAAAATGAGAGAAGAAGAAAGAGCAAGAGAATGGGAAAGGTTGAGAGGGAGAGAGAGATGTAGTGTGATACAGACAGAGGGTGAGAGACAGAGGCAAAGAGAGGGACAGAGAGAGAAAAGAGGAAAAATCAGACAGATATAAGCACGTGCTAAGGAAAGATATGGTGTGATTTTACAATTGATATTCACCATTCCGGTTGGTCTAAGCTCTCGCGATGGTCTCTCACACTCTTCGCTCCCATTCAGGACAGACTCTGCTCCAGGGGCTTGCTTTTGAGATTCAACCATTCCCCACACTCTCACACACAGAGACAGAGAGAAACCCACAGAAACGCACCCCCTGCTCAGTGCACACTGTGAAAGTTGAGTAGGTTAGGATAGTTTACATTAGAAAAAAGGAGAATGAGAGGAGACCTATGAGGTCTACAAAATTATGAAGGGTATAGACAGGGTAGACAAAGATAAGCCTTTTGCCCAGAGTGAAGGATTCAATAATGAGAAGCCACACTTTCATGGTGAGAGGTGAAAAGTTGAATGGGGATGCACGCGGCAAGGACTGCACACAGAGTGGTGGGTGTCTGGAACACGTTGCCAGCAGAGATTGTAGAGGCAGACACGGTAGTTTCATTGAAAATGCGTCTGGGCAGAAGCATGAGTAGGTGGGGAGCAGAGGGAGACAAATGCTTAGGAAATGGGCGACAGGTTTAGACAGAGGCTTTGGATTGGCTCAGGCTTGAATGGCCGAAGGGCCTGTTTCTGGGCTGTAAATGTCTTTGAAGGGAAAATGGCTGCCAGAACCTGTTTAAAATATCCCCAAGTCTCTCCCTGAAAGCACCCTCTCTGCCCAAGTCCCAGCTCATCCAGTTAGCTCCCAGCTCCTTCTACCCAGGGCATACCTCCCTCAGGGATGGAGCATAGCCAGAGTCATCTCAGTGGGATGAGACGGGGGAGGGAGGGAGGTAACGAGGAGGTGTGAAAGAATGCAGCAGGTAAACAGTTTCATCCAGTCTGCCTTTGTCTACTCCTGGTCTGCATTTTGTTGTCTTGGAAAAAAAAAAACAAATGTATTTTCAAACTGATAAAATTCCTTTTGTCTTTGTGGTTTCCTATTGATCAATGTGACAAATCTCAACTTGCAATTGTCAGGAATCTAACCCAGGTCACCTGTTTGGAAGACAGCTCCACTAACCACGATAGCACCACCACCGTGCACCACCACCGTCCCCAAACATAGTTAAAAAGACCTATATCATGACAAATCAAACAGAGTTCATGTTGATTCACTGAAAGTGATATTGGGTCAGGTGACAATACCTTATATGAAGAGGTAGATTTGAAGGAGCATCTGAAATCGGAGAGGGAGCTGGGTCATTGGGTGGGTGCAGGGAGGGAGTCCAGAAAGCCCTCTGTTTGGGCTTGGATTCCCGGGCAATGCATCAGCTGGTTCATGGAAAGAAGCAAATAAAGAAACGGGTTGATGTCAGAGAACTGGTTTAGTCCAGACTGCCTTTGTCTCCTCCTGCTTTGCATTTTATTGTTTTAGAATGAAAGCCACGTGTATTCACAAACTGACCCAATTCCTTTTCTCTTTGGGGTTTCCTATTGATCAATGAGAAAATCTAAAAGTGCGATTGCCAGAAACCATCACGAGGAATTGAATGGAAACAAAGTAAATTATTGTTGAAAATAAAGGTGCAAATAAAGACACAGAATATTTACAATATTTTATTTCCTTTTTCAACAGGAAACTTCTCGTTTTAAAAAAAAATTGTCGAGGTGAGTGGGTCAGAGAATTCAGTGAGGAAGAGTGGACAGGAGCCTATCGCTGCATTTCCCTCTCTGGCCTGCCGTGAACAATTACACCTTCCTCCACATCATTTATGTTTCTACCCACTTCACTCACTGACAATGGATTACTTGGGATAAGTGTAGCTTTTGTGTATATTTGGATTTGCTTTTGAGTCCCACTTCCTACTAATTGTTGCTGATCACTAACAGCACTTTACACTGGTTTACACCTCTAGTCTCTGTCATTTTGCTCCTCAGATGGAGTCATTCCTTGCCCATGAGGAAAGGAGTGTTATCATGTTGCTGCTCCTCCTTCTCCTTTCGGTCCATTCCTCACGTGGACTCCTCGTTCCGTTCTCTGCTGCACCTAATGTTGGCTCTCAGTTACTTGGATTGATTCATCAATTGAATTATTTTTCTAACTGGATATGTCATCGCGTACTTTAACTGGTCTCTGAAATGTTTCTGTGTCACCACATAAGTAAGGGCATTTGTGCAGCAACTTAAGTTCCTCAGCATATATCCAATCTGAACAAAGAGACGATAGGAAACAGAATCCAAGGAATAACCAGCATTAAAGAAATCTAAAATATGCAACAACCAGAGAAGTATGAAGCTGGCAGATATGGCAAAGAGTAAAATCACAGAATTCTTCCTGCTCTCTACCTCTGGATCAATCTCTGTTTTTCTCTGACCTCTCAGTTCTTTCCGCACCTTAATGGCCTCGAAGATATGTCTGACAGTCAGGATGTTGATAAAGAGAATAAAGGTGAATGGGAACATTGGTGTTAAAAAAGTCTGAAAATATTTAAAACCTATCCACAGCGGGTCATTAAAATAACCAGGCCTAATATAACAGTACCATGGAACATTATTGATAATCTTTCTAGGGTAATACACAAAGGAGTTGGGAATGTTCTTTAAAAAAAAGAAGATGGAGATTATTGCTAGAACCCTGGTTGCAGTCTTCCCTGTGCAATACTTAGTTTTCATCTCATGTAAACAAATGGCAACAAATCGATCAAAGGAAAAAGCAATGGTGAACCACGCAGACCAATCAATGCTCAAGCGGTTGAGTGCATAGATAGCACCACAAACAGGAGTGATTTGCAGGAAACACAGTGGACAATATCGGTTTCTAAATAGGTGAAGAATGATATAAAAAACAATGAACAGTAGATCTGACATTGTCATGGCCACCAGGTAGCGAGTGCTGCATGTAGAAAGACCACATTTGCCCCGAGCTAAGATTACAATCACCACGAGATTAACTGTAAGAGAAAGTAAAAAATAGATTTGAAGTCACTAATGAAACATTCTCTGTACGTGAGCCCAGACTGTAATTAATGACACAAAGATAATTGTTGTTCCATGTTATATGAAGTTTAAAAAATCTCTCTCAATGAATCATTTGCTCTTTTAAAGGACACAGGGAAGAACATGAGCAGCAGATTACTCACAGAAACACAGTCACATACTCAGGATGTTTTTGGGTCAGCAGCAATCGATTTCGCCTGCACCTCAGATGCAATCTTGCCTGCTGTGCCTTTTCCAGCACATCGCCCTATCTGCAGTCCCCATTATTTCCTAATTCCTAATGACCTGCTGAACCCACCCATTTGGAGCAAGCTGCCTGAACAAGATCCATCAACACAATCCCTTTCCATCAAGGAATGGGAAACACCAGGTGTCACTGCGAGGTGGGTTGTTACAAAACATGTCTGACCGATAGCAGGCTGTGAACTACCACAGAGAGAGGGTGGTCTTCCGAAACCCTTTCTAGACCAGCCAGGGCCGGTGCTCAGCCAAACTCCATCAATGTGACCTCAGTGTAAACCCATTCTGCACAGTATAGGGAAACACACAATGCTGCACATTACTGAGGAGCCTCCGAACTGACAAACTATTCACTTTAAACTCAGTCAGTGAGGACACTAATGTCTGACATCAGGATTTGCCTTGCAAAATGGAAATATAATAATTTATCAGTTATCTGTAGAAATAAGGATGATTCAATTCAGTGGTTTATGTAAGTTGTTCCAAAGCTTACCAGGAACACCAGCAGCAACAAGGATGGTGTTGTACGCTCTATTGATCCTTTCCCTGAGAAGATGCATTTCGTTGTTTATGACACAACCTTTCCCTTCGTGCTGCTGGCAATCTGTTGAAATTGGAGAATTCTCTCAGAGATGGAGTTGACACAGTTCAGGAGAATTTATTTTATATTGTGTGGTATCTCCACTGGGAAACCGTGATTATATCTTCAAATTTTTTAACGCATTTTGAACAAACAAGTTACGACAGCAGGTTTATTTTAATGATGATAGCATTGAGAATAACAGCTATATTTTAATACCCCAAAGGCTGGATTGATCTGATCCTGTTAAGTCTCAAACATTCATGTTTTCAACTAAAAATATTTGCAATACTTCACTCACTATCAATCCTTTCAATAGCTAAATACCTTTTCACATTCTTTTCAGTGATGACCTTCATTCTGCTGAGGTCATTCAGTCGTTCAATGCCTCATGCTGTTGAAGTTTTTGAGAGCTTTTCTCCTGCACACGGTTATCCCACAGCTTTCCTTGTTAATACAACTGATTTGGGAAATTCTTTCTGTGAATGAGCACTCTAACACAGAAGCTGAAGCTGATACTGACCACACCAACAGCTGGAACTTCCACTCGGTCACATTTTCTCAAAACAAAGACAAAAATAATCGGATCCTTCAGTTCAAAACCATAGAATGATGACATCATACAGGGTAGAGATGGCCCGTCGCTCCGTCGAGTTTTTATCTCTAAACTCACACTCAAAGCTACTCAGGGCTGGACAATGGGAAGCCTTCAAACATGAGATAATGAGAGTCCAGAGACAGTATGTTCCTGTTCGGGTGAAAGGCAAGGCTGGTAGATGCAGGGAATACTGGATGATTTGAAATATGAGGTTTTATTTGAGAAAAAGAAGGAAGCATATGTCAGGCAGCAGAAATCAAGTGAATCCTGAGATGAGAATAAATGCAGTAGGAATATATTTAAGAGGAGAATCAGGAAGGCAAAAATGGAACATGAGATAGCACTGGCAAATCGGGGTAAGGAGAATCCAAACAGATTCAATGAATACATTCAGGATAAAAGATTAACTGGGAAGAGAATAGTGCCCCTCAAAGATCAGCAAGGCACCCTATATGTGGAACCACAGGAGATGGGGTGATACTAAACAAATATGTTGCATCAGTATTTACTGTGGAGAAGGTCATGTAAGATATAGAATGTGGGGAATGAGATGGTGATATCTGAAAAAATGTCCTTGTTACAGTGAACATCTCAAAATGCATAAAGATAGTTAAATCCCTGGACCAGATCAGGTGTACGCTAGAAATCAGTGAGAAGCAAGTAAAGTGATTGCTGAGCCTCTTGCTGAGATATTTGTATCATCAATAGTCACAGGTGAGGCGCTGGAAGGCTGACTGTTGGCTAACAGGGTGCCATTATTTAAAAAAGGTGGTAAGGAAAAGCTAGGGATCTATAGACCAGTGAGCCTGATTGATGGTGGAAAAGTCGATGAAGGTAATCCTAAGGGATAGGGTTTACATATATTTGGAAAGGCAAGGACTGTTTAGGGATAGTCAGCATGACTCTGTGCGTGTGAAGAGGATTGATGAGGGCAGAGCAGTGGCTGTAATCTACATGAACTTTTAGTTAGGCATTCAACAAGGGTCTTCACGGTGGACTGGTTAGCAAGATTAGAGATGATGGAATGCAGGGGGAACTAGTTATTTGGATGCAGAACTGGCTCAAAGATAGCAGACAGAGGTTGTTGATGGAGGGTTGCTTTTCAGACTGGAGGCCTGACATCCATGGTGTGCCACAAGGATCAGTGTTGGGTCCATTGCTTTTCATCATGTTACAGTGGACATCTCAAAATGCATAAAAATAGATAAATCCTAGGACCTGATCAGGTGTACCTTAGAAATCAGTGAGAAGCAAGTAAAGTGAGAAGCAAGTTGGAGTGGCACGGTGGCACAGTGGTTAGCATTGCTGCCTCACAGCACCAGAGACCCGGATTCAATTCCTTCCTCAGACAACTGTCTGTGTGGAGTTTGCTCATTCTCTCCGTGTCTATGTGGGTTTCCTCCGGGTGCTCCAGTTTCCTCCCACAGTACAAAGATGTGTAGGTTAGGTGAAATGCCCACGCTGAATTGCCCGTAGTGTTGGGTGTAAGCGTAAATGTAGGGGAATGCGTCTGGGTGGGCTGCTCTTCGGAGGGTCGGTGTGGACTTGGGCCGAAGGGCCTGTTTCCACACTGTAAGGAATCTAATCTAATCATGAATCTAATCATTTCCATAAATGATTTGGATGTGAAAATAGCAGGTATAGTTCGTAAGTTTGCAGATGACACCAAAATTGGAAGTTACCTCAGAGTACACAGGATCTTATTCAGATGGGTCAATAGGCCAAGGAGTGACAGATGGAGTTTAATTTAGATAAATGTGAGGTGCTGTATTTTGAAAAGACAAATTAGAGCAAGAGTTATACACTAATGGGGTTTGTTGCTGAACCTCCTTCCAAGGCCCTAAAGGAGCCTTCCACATCCATCAAAGTTTTACCTGCACATCCAACAATATCATTTATTGTATCCATTGCTCCCGATGCGGTCTCCTCTACATTGGGGAGACTGGACGCCTCCTAGCAGAGCGCTTTAGGGAACATCTCCGGGACACCCGCACCAATCAAACACACCGCCCTATTGCCCAACATTTCAACTCTCCCTCCCACTCTACCGAGGACATGGAGATCCTGGGCATCCTTCACCGCCGCTCCCTCACCACCAGACACCTGGAGGAAGAACGCCTCAGAACAATTCAACCACAGGGCATCAATGTGGACTTCAACAGTTTCCTCATTTCCCCTTCCCCCACCTCACCCCAGTTCCGAACTTACAGCTCAGCACTGTCCCCATGACCTGTCCTACCTGCCTATCTTCTTTTCCACCTATCCACTCCACCCTCCCCCCGCTCCCGAACTATCACCTTCATCCCCTCCCCCACTCACCTATTTTACTCTATGCTACTTTCTCCCCACCCTCACCCTCCTCTCACTTATCTCTCCACAAAACCATTGTCAATTGTTGTTAAAACCCATCTGGTTCTCTAATTCCCTTTAGGGATTAGGGCTGTCCTTGTCTTGTCTGGGCTACATGTGACTCCAGACCCACAGCAATTGGTGCGGTTGGTGGAAGTCAGCCATCTGAGCTCCAGGCCATCACAGCAGGAGGTCCTCAAGATTGTGTCCCAGCCCTAACGATCTTTAGTGACTGTATCACTGACCTTCCCTCAGGCAGAATGTCATGAGTCCGAGGGTTCGCTAATACTCACACAATGTTCAGCAGCATTTTTCCCTGAAGCCCTCCATGTGGCTCTGCAGTAAGATCTGGGCAACTTCAGCTCCTCAGAAACGGTAAGGGAGCTGGATGAACTTCGGATCATTCGGGAGGCTGAGGGAGTAATTGAGAGGAGTTACAGGGAGGTAGTCACACCTCAAGTACGAGGGAAAAGGTAGATTACAGTCAGGAGACAGAAAGGAACAGGCAGACAGTGCAGAGTTCCCTTGTGGCCGTTCCCCTCAATAACAAGCATACGGTTTTGGTTACTGCTGGGGAGGGACAACTTACCAGGGGTAAGCAATGGGGCACAGGTCTCTGGCACAGAATCTGTCCATGTTGCTCAGAAAGGAAGGATTAGAAAAAAGAAGATTGAGGGGGGACCTGATTGAGCGTATGAAGGGTATAGACAGGGTAGATAGAGATAAGCTTTTTCCCAGGGTGAAGGAGTCAGTAATGAGAGGTCACGCTTTCAAGGTGAAAGGTGAAAAGTTTAAGGGGGGATACACACGGCAAGTACTTTACACGGAAGATGGTAGGTGTCTGGAATGCATTGCCAGCAGAGGTATTAGAGGCAGGTATGTTAGATTCATTTAAGATGCGACTGGACAGATGCATGAGTAGGTGGGGAACAGAGGGATACAGATACTTATGAATTGGGCGACAGGTTTAGAGAGTAGGTTTGAGTTGGCTCAGGCTTGGAGGGCTGAGGGGCCTGTTCTTGGGCTGTAAAGTTTCTTGGCTCTTTGTTGTTTGGAGTGAAAGAGGAGCAGAGGATTAGTCATTGGGGACTTTACAGTGAGGGGACAGATAGGAGAATCTGTAGGAACGAGAGAGAATCAGGGTTGATGTGCTGCCTCCCAGGTGCCAGGGTTCATGACATCTCAGATCGTGTTTTCTGGATCCTTGAGGTGGAAGGGGAACAGCCCGAACTCATGGTCCACATAGGCACCAACGACATGGGTAGGAAAAAGGATGGGGTTTTAAAGCAGATATTCAGGGAGTTAGGGTGGAAGTTTAGAGCTGAAACAAACAGAGATGTCAACTCTGGTTTGTTACCTATGCCGCATGCGAGCAAGGAATAGGGAGAGAGAAAAGTTGAACATGTGGCTACAAGGATGATGCAGGAGGGAGGGATTTAGGTACCTGGATAATTGGGGCTTATTCTGGAGTAGGTGGGTCTTCTACAAACAGGATGGTCTACACCTGAACCAGAGAGGTACACTAACCTGGGGGCAGGTTTGCTAATGCTCTTTGGGAGGGTTTAAACTAATAAAGCAGGAGATGGGAACCTGAATTGTAGCATCAGTGCACAGGAGGTGGAGAACAATAAGGTCCGGAATAGGCTTTCAAGGTTGCAGGAATGCAGCGGCAGGAAGGAATTTGGTTTCAAGTGTGTCTACTTCAACACCAGGAGCATCCAGAATAAGGTGGGTGACCTTGCAGCATGGGTTGGGACTTCAATGTTGTAGCCATTTCAGAGACCTGGATCGAGCAGTGATAGGAATGGTTATTACAAGTTCCAGGGTTGAGATGTTTCAGTTAGAACCGGGAAGGTGGTAAAAGAGGGGGAGGTGTGGCTATGTTCGTTAAGGTCAGTGTTATGGTGGCAGAAAGGACATTTGATGAGGACTGGTCCACTGAGGTAGAATGGGCTGAGGTTAGAAACAAGAAAGCAGAGGTCATGCTGTTGGGGGTTTTCTGTTGGCTTCCAGAAATGTAGAGGAAAGGATTACAAAGATGATTCTGGATAGGAGAGAAAGTAATAGAGTGGTTGCTATGGGGGCCTTTGACTTTCCAAGTATTGACTGGAAACATTGTAGTTCGAGTACTTTAGATGTGTCAGTTTTTGTCCAATGTGTGCAGGAGCATTTCTTGACAGAGTATATAGACAGGCCAACAAGGGGCGAGGCCTCATTGGATTTGGTACTAGATAATGAACCCGTCCAGGTTTTGATTTGGAGGAAGGTGAGCACTTTCGTGATAGTGACCACAATTAGGTTACGTTTACTTTAGTGATGAAAAGGGACAGGGATATATCGCAGGGAAAGTGATATAGTTGGGGGAAAGGTAATTATGCTGTGATTTGGCAAGATTTAGGATGCATAGGATGGGAAGGAAACTGCAGAGGATGGGCACAATTGAAATGTGGAGCTTTTTCAAGGATCAGCTACTACATGTCCTTGATAAGTATGTACCTGTCAGGCAGCAAGAAGGTAGTGGAACGAGTGAACCTTGATTTAGTAAAGAAGTTGTGTCTGTTGTTAAGAGGAAGAAGGAGGCTTATGTAAAGATGAGACATGAAGGCTCAGTTAGGTGTTTGAGAGTTACAAATTAGCCAGGAAGGACCAAAAGAGAAAGCAAAGAAGGGCCAGGAGGGGATATGAGAAGTTTTTGGCAGGTCGCATCAAGGAAAACCTAAAAGCTTTCTATCAGTATATCAGGAATTAAAAAATGACTAAATTAAGATTAGGACCAGACAAAGACAATAATGGGAAGTTGTGCGTGAAGTCTGACGAGATAGGAGAGGCAGTAAATGAATATTTCACATTCGTGTTCAGACTGAAAAAAACAATGTTGTCGAGGAGAATACTGAGATCCAGATTATTAGACAAGACGGGATTGAGGTTCATGAGAGGAAGTGTTAGCAATTCTGGAAAGTGTGAACATAGATAAGTCCCCTGGGTTGAAGGGGATTTATTGTAGGATTCTCTGGGAAGCCAGAGAGGAGATTGCGGAGACTTTGATCTTTATGTCATCATTGTCTACAGGAATGGTGCCAGAAGACTGGAGGACAGTAAAAGTTGTTCCCTTGTTCAAGAAGGGGAGTAGAGACGACCCTGGCATTTATAGACCAGTGAGCCTTACTTCGATTGTGGATAGAGTGTTGGAAAAAGTTATAAGAGTTCAGATTTATAATCATCCTTCAATCATCCAGAAAGGACGAAGTTGATTAGGGCTAGTCAACATGGTTTTGTGAAGGGTAGATCGTGCCTGACAAACCAAGCAGCAGATTAGGTGGTCAATGTGGTGGATATTGGTTTCAGTCAGGCTTTTGATAAGGGTCTCCATGATATGTTATTGCACAAAATACGGAGGCATGGAGACATGGGATTGAGGGTGATTTAGCTTTTTGCATCAGAAATTGGTGAGCTGTAAGGGTGGTTGTTGATGGGAAATGTTTATCCTGGAGTTCAGTTACTAGTGGTGTATCACAAGGATCTGTTTTTCATTCACTGGTGTTTGTCATTTTTATAAATGACTTGAATCAGGTTGTAGAAGGATGGGTTCATTAAATTTGCGGATGACACTAGGTCAGTGGAGTTGTGGACAGTGCAGAAAAATGCTGCAGGTTACAAAAGGACAAAGATTAGCTGCAGAGCTGGGCTGAGATTTGGCAAGTGGAGTTTAATGCAGAAAAGTGTGAGGTGATTCATTTTGGAAGGAGGAACAGGAATACGGAATACTTGGTTAAAGGCTTTGGTGGTGTGGTGAGCATAGAGATCTCTGTGTCGATGTACATAGATCCCAAAAAGTTGCCACCCAGGTTGATAGGGTTGTTAAGAAAGCGCACAGTGTGTTAGCTTTAATTAGTAGAGTGATTGAGGTTCAGAGCCATGAGGTCATGTTGCAGCTGTACAAAACTCTGGTGCGGCCGCACTTGGCGTATTGCGTACAGTTCTGATATTAAAAGTAGGATGTGGAAACATTGGAAAGGATGCAGAGAGGATTTATCAGGATGTTGCCTGGTGTGGAGAGATGGTCTTATGAGGGAAGGCTGAGGGACTTGAGGCTGTTTTTGTTAGAGAGAAGAAAGTTGAGAGGTGACTTCATAGAGACATACAAGATGATCAGAGGATTAGATAGGGTGGACAGTGAAAGTCCTTTTCCTTGAATGGAGATGGCTGGTACGAAGGGACAGAGCTTTACTGTCAGAGGTAGCTTCCTTATTCAGAGAGTAGTCGGGGCATGGAATGCCCCGCCTGCAACAGTAGCAGACTTGCCAACTTTAAGAACATTTACATGGTCATTGGATAAACATATGGATGATCATGGAATGATGTAGGTTAGATGGGCTTGAGATTGGTTTCACAGGTCGGCGCAACATCGAGGGCCGAAGGGCCTGTACTGTGCTGTAATGTTTAATGTTCTATGTTCCAGGCCTGGCTGTCAAATGGCAATTAGCATCCGTGCCACACAAATGTAAAACAATTATCACCTCCAAGAAGAGAGCTTTGAGCTGAAAATGAAATGGGTTTACAATGTAAGTACTGTGGCTATAAGAGCAGCTCAGGTGGCAGGAACACTGCAGTGAGGGATGTACCTCATGGCTCCAAAAGCCTCTCCACCATCTCCAAGGCACACGTCAGGAGTGTGATGAAATACTTCCCACTTGCCTGGATGGAAATATCTCCAAGATCCTTCAAGAAATGGAATCCCAGCATGACCAAGCAGCCACAAAAAAGCACAATGTTGCAGACACTCAAATTCCGACATGAAATCAGAAAGTGCTGGAGAAATTCAGCAAATCTGGCAACAAATTTGGAGAGATACATAAAGTTAAACTTTGAGTCCAATATCACCCTCCTTCAAAACAGTGCTGACAAGGTGTCATGTCGGACTAGAAACATTCATTCACTCTCTCTCTTCATAGTTACACTAGGCCTGCTGAGTTTCTCCAACATTTTCTCTTTTACGATGAAGTAACCAGTTTGATCGGCACCACTTCTACAAACAATGTCTATCCACCACCGGTGCTCATTGGCACCACTGAGTATCATTGACAATACACATTGCAGAGACTCACCTTCAACATCTATGCTCACTACCTTCCTAAAGACAAAGGCAGTAGATGCATGAGAACACCATGACCTGCATGTTCCCTTCCAAGCCACTCGCCATCCTGACTTGGGTATATATTCCTTCAGTAAAATCGCCATAGTCCCTGTGCACCATAGGGCTGCTCTCTCATTAGTGAGAGACAACTGGCTGTGAGTTTAACCTGAGGGTCACCGTGCCTCAGGGGAACGGTGAGGTTGGGAAGGTAGGACCTTCATGATGATCTCAGCCAGTGTGGGGACTGAACCTGTGATGTAAACATAGAACATACTATAATACAGCATAGTATAGGCCCTTCAGCCTTTGATGTTGTGCCGACCATTTATCTGACTCTATTCTCTCCTCTATGTGCCTATCCAAGAGTCGCTTAAATTGCACAAAACACAGAGACACGGGATTGAGGGTGTTTCAGCAGTTTGGATCAGAAGGTGGCTGGTTGAAAGAAGACAGAGGGTGGTGGCTGGTGGGAAATATTCACCCTGGAGTTCGTTACTAGTGGTGTATCGCAAGGATTTGTTTTGGCTGCACTGCTGTTTGTCATTTTTATAAATGACCTAGATGAGGGTCTAGAAGGATGGGTTAGTACATTTGTGGATGACAATAAGGTCGCTGGAGTTGTGGATAGTGTTGAAGGATGTTGCAGTCTACAGAGGGACATCGATAAGCTGCAGAGCTGGGCTGAGAGTTGGCAAATGGAACTTAATGTGGAAAAGTGTGAGGTGATTCACTTTGGAAGGAGGAACAAGAATACAGAGTACTGGGCTAATGGTAAGATTCTTGGTAGTGTAGATAAGCAGAGAGATCTCAGCGTCCAG
>NW_025215231.1:5169-19069 GCF_004010195.1 Chiloscyllium plagiosum | reverse complement strand
AGCAAACACGCTATAAGTTGCCTCAACACATTTGGGGGGCGCTGGGTGACTTTGAGGGATCAATAGGCATGAACCCCAAGATCCTTCTGTTCCTCCACACTGTCAAGAATGCTGCCTTTAACCCTGCATTCTGCATTTCAGTTTCCAAAGTGAATCACTTCATGCTTTTCCAGGTTGAACTCCATCTGACACTTAACACTCCAGTTCTGCATCCTGTCAATGCCCTGTTGCAACCTAGAGCAGTCCTCCATACTATCCACCACTCCACCAACCTTCATGTCATTGGCAAACTTACAAACCCACCCTTCCACTTCCTCATGCAGGTCATTTATAAAAATCACAGAGAGCAGAGGGCCCAGAACCATCCCTGTGGAACATCACTGGTCACCAAGCTTCAGGCTGAATACTTCCCATCTACTACCAGCCTCTGCCTTCTATGGACACGCCTACTCTGTATCCAGACAACCAAATTTCCCAGTATCCCATGCGTCCTTACTTTCTGAATTAGCGTTCCATGGGCAACCTTATCAAATGGTCCTGAAGAAGGCCTTATGCCCGAAACGTCGATTCTCCTGTTCCTTGGATGCAGCCTGACCTGCTGCGCTTTTCCAGCAACACATTTTCAACCTTATCAAATGCCTTGCTAAAATCCATGTGCACCACATCCCCTGGTCTGCCTTCATCAGTGCATTTTGACACATCTTCAAGGATTCAATAAGGTTTGTGAAGCATGACCTGCCCTCACAAAGACATGCTGACTATCTCTAACCAAACTATGGTTTTCCAATTCATCATAATTGGAGCAGCGGGTGGAGTGACGAGGACCAGAGGGTCAGCCGGGAAGGAAAGCAGTGACCATATATATCAGCAAGGCTAAGACCCGAGACTCTATTACTGTAGAGTCTCCCACCGCCCTCCTCCTCTAACCTAGTTAATAAGTTAATGTTCATTCTAAACTTCCTCTATTGAATATAAGTTTGTTCTTAATTTTATAGCAAGTTGAACTAAGCTTTCTACTTTAGTACTGAGTGGGTGTTCAGATAAGCCGGGTATGGATGCTCGGGCAGTTGCTTGCTCCTCCTGCCGAAAGTGGCAGCTGGGAGACATGGCACACGTCTCCGCTGGCTACATCTGTGGGAGGTGCACCCAACTCCAGCTCCTTGAAAACCATGTTAGGGAATTGGAGCTGGAAAAGTATGAAATACGGATCATTCGAGAGGCTGAGGGGGTAATTGAGAGGAGTTACCGGGAGTTAGTCACTCCTAAGGCTCAGGACAAGGATAAATGGGTTACAGTTAGGGGGGAGGAAAAAGGACAGTCAGACAGTGCAGAGATCCCCTGTGGACATTCCCCTCAGCAATAAGTATACCGCTTTGGATACTGCTCGGGGGGGTGATGACCTACCAGAGGAAAACCATAGCAGTCTGTTCTCTGGCACTGAGCCTGACACTGTGGCAAAGAAGGGAAGGGGGCAGAATAGGAAAGTATTCATGGTAGGGGACTCGATAGTTAGGGGAATCGACAGGAGATTTTGTGGTGACGATCGGGATTCCCGGAAGGTATGTTGCCAGGGTCCGGGACGTCTCCGATCGGGTGCATAAGGTTCTAAAAGGGGAGGGCGAACAGCCAGAAATCTTGTTACATATTGGCACTAATGATATAGCCAGGAAAAGGATCGAGGATATAAAAAGTGATTTCAGGGAATTAGGATGGAAGCTGCAAAGCAGGACGAACAGAGTAGTGTTCTCTAGTTTACTACCGGTGCCACGAGATAGCGAGGCGAGTAACAGGGAGCAGGCGAAGCTTAACACGTGGCTGCGCAGCTGGTGTAGGAGGGAGGGATTCAGATATGTAGATAATTGGATTGCCTTCTGGGGAAGGTGGGACCTGTACAAGAAGGACGGGTTGCATCTGAACTGGAAGAGGATCAATGTCCTGGGTGGAAGTTTTGCACGAGTAGTTCGAGAGGGTTTAAACTAGTATGGCAGGATTACAGGCAGGCAAGGAAGGAACTTAAAAATGGTCTGAGGAGAGCCAGGAGGGGGAACGAGAAATGCTTGGCAGAACGGATGAGGAAAAATACAAAGGCATTTTACACTTATGTGAGGAATAAAGGAATGGTCAAAGAAAGAGTAGGCCCGATCAGGGATAGCATAGAGAATTTGTGTGTGGAGTCTGAGGAGGTAGGGGAAGCCCTCAATGAGTTTTTTGCTTCTGTCTTTACGAAAGAAATGAAGTTTGTAGTGAATGAAACCTTTGAAGAGCAGGTGTGCATGCTGAAATGGATAGAGATAGAGGAAGCTGATGTGCTGAAAATTTTGTTAAACATTAAGATTGACAAGTCGCCAGGCCTTGATCAGATTTGTCGCCGGCTGCTTTGGGAAACGAGAAATGCTTCTCCACTTGCGAAGATCTTTTCATCCTCGCTCTCCACTGGAGTCGTATCTGAGGACTGGAGAGAGGCAAATGTAATTCCTCTCTTCACGAAAGGAAATAGGGAAATCCCCGGCAATTACAGACCGGTAAGTCTCACGTCTGTTGTCTGCAATGTGTTAGAAAGGATTTTGAGGGATAAGATTTATGACCATCTGGAAGAGCATGACTTGATTAAATGCAGTCAACATGGCTTTGTGAGGGGCAGGTCATGCCTCACTAATCTTATACAGTTCTTTGAGGCCATGACGAGAAGGGTTGGTGAGGGTCGAGCTGTGGATGTGGTGTATATGGACTTCAGCAAGGCATTTGATAAGGTTCCCCATGGTAGGCTCATTCAGAAGGTCAGGAGGAATGGGATTCAGGGGAACATAGCTGTCTGGATACAGAATTGGCTGGCCAACAGAAAACAGCGAGTGGTAGTAGAAGGAAAATATTCTGCCTGGAAGTCTGTGGTGAGTGGTGTTCCACAGGGCTCTGTCCTTGGGCCTCTACTGTTTGTAACTTTTATTAATGACTTGGATGAATGGATTGAAGGATGGGTCAGCAAGTTTGCAGATGACACAAAGGTTGGAGGTGTCGTTGACAGTATAGAGAGCTGTTGTAGGATGCAGCGGGACATTGACAGGATGCAGAGATGGGCTGAGAGGTGGCAGATGGAGTTCAACCTGGATAAATGCGAGGTGATACATTTTGGAAGGTCGAATTTGAAAGCTGAGTACAGGATTAAGGATAGGATTATTGGCAGTGTGGAGGAACAGTGGGATCTTGGTGTGCAGGTACTTAGATCTCTTAAAATGGCCACCAAAGTGGACAGGTTTGTTAAGAAAGCATATGGTGTTTTGGCTTTCATTAACAGGGGTATTGAGTTTAAGAGTCCTGAGATCTTGTTGCAGCTCTATAAAACTTTGGTTGGACTGTACTTGGAATAATGCGTTCAGTTCTGGTCGCCCTATTATAAGAAAGATGTGGATACTTTGGAGAGGGTTCAGAGGAGGTTTACCAGAATTCTGCCTGGACTGGAGGGTTTATCTTATGAGGAGAGGTTAACTGAGCTCGGACTTTTTTCATTGGAGAAAAGGAAGAGAAGAGGGGACCTAATTGAGATATACAAGATAATGAGAGGCAAAAATCAAGTCGATAGCCAGAGACTATTTCCCAGAAATGACTAACACGAGGGGTCATAGTTTTAAGCTGGTTGGAGGGAGGTATAGAGGGGCTGTCAGAGGCGGGTTCTTTACACAGAGAGTTGTGAGAGCGTGAAATGTGTTGCCAGCAGCAGTTGTGGAGGGAGGGGCATTGGGGACATTTAAGAGACTCCTGGACATGCATATGGTCACAGAAATTTGAGGGTGCATACATGAGGATCAGTGGTCAGCACAACATCGTGGGCTGAAGGGCCTGTTCTGTGCTGTACTGTCCTATGTTCTACGTTCTATTAGAATAGATGTGTAGTGAAATACATTAAAATGATAGAATAAGAGAAGGTAAAGCGGGATATTGTCAGCTGAATGTTTTATAAGCTTGTTAAAATCGGGTCAGTCAGGATCTTATTGAATGGTGGGGCAGGCTCGAGGGGCCAAGTGACCTATTCTCATTTAGTGTTCATACCGCGAAACAATTTTGCTCGTTACTCGAGAGGAGATATTAAACACACATTATAAACTGTTACATGGGCACATGCTGATATTTCCACCTCTGATTCCCTGGGTTTGATAGCATGTAGTTGACAGTGGCCACAAGGGGTTCTGCATTTGTTTCAGAGTTCTGGAAATAGTTGTTTAGGATACTCTGAGATTGCATTAAGATGTTATATAAATGCACAACTTTTCTACTTGCCTTCCTGCTAGGGTAGAGGGGGTTTTCTCTTCATCAAATCTGTGCATTATTTGACTTCAATCTGCTTTTCTTTGTTGCATTATTGTATGGAGTTTATTCTCTTAAGTCAATAGCCTGGGCTTTGCCCAAATTTTAAGAGGTTTTTACTGATATTGGCGAGTTTCTATATCCCACGAGGTAACTTCATTGCAGTCAGTAATGGAAAATATAGCAGATCAAATATAATGTTGTTAATTGCTATTAGGTCATTTAACAGGGATAAAGATATGCTGTTCGATGAGCCTCAGGATTTAAAAAAGCCTTTTTAGTGGAGCCACTGCTGATTTACCCAATGTGCTATCCTGGTGAACTCACTGATACTGAAACCTCTATAACCTGGGACAATGATGAAATACACACTGACTGGAACCGCAACTTACCAGAAAAACTAGGGAACAGCGAGAGATTGGCGCCGAAGCTCAGAACACAGAGGCACTGTAAACCCAAACACCCATTGACACAGCTTCTCGAGATGAGTTATGATGTGGTTCTGCACTATTCGGTTCTAATCTCTGATCAGAGCCAATGCTTCTCTGTCAAACCTATGTGGTTTGTGGAAACAAATAATGTTTGCTAGAAGGCAATTACAAAACTCTCTTGCGATAATGTGACACAGAAACAAGTGAAATTTGGAGTATCTCCTTATGGGGCTTCTTGCATCCTTTCAAGTGGCAGCTGAATTTGGCAATCAGGTATCAGTTACTATCGAATTGGATGAAATCATGTTAGTGGCTCCTGTTTTTACATTTCCCTATCTCTGAGGTTTGCCCATTTCTTTATTAAAGAGCCAATGTGTGTGAGATCTCTTTTGTGCTGTCCATAAGATAGCCGTGCTGCTGCCACTGTGCAACGTCATATTGATATCTGCCTTTAAAAACAATCTGAATCTGTGGTCACATACTGGCGTCGGAACTGAGCGGGGCCCATAACAGAATGAACAATTCTTCAACTACTGCAAACTGTGGGCTAGATTTTCAAACTGTCATTATCACAAGGGTGCTTTTGGTGCCACATTCACTATTCAGAATAACAAGTAGTTTTTCTGCTCGTGCAGAATTTCTCTCTGTTACTTTAAACAATCGAGTGCTGTTTGTATGTGCATGTGGTTTGTCTCTGTTTATTTCTGTTCCTCGTTGGTTTGAAATTCTTGCTGTATAGAATCAAAGGCAAAGTAATACTATTCTTCTCTCTCCACAAGAACATTGTTGCTGTTTTTTTTTTCTCTGAGACCAGTGCAGAACTTTCCCAGTTCATTGCAGGTGTGATACCTTTTCACCTCTGCCAGGTGGAACGACATGGAAATTTGAGTATTGATAAAAGTAAAGTTTTTGTTTTCAAATTTAAGTCTTTAGTATTGTACACATCAGGACACCCTCAAGAATACCAATCAAAAGGGAGAAAGCATTCAATCTGTCTGGGCAATGAGTCCTGATTGTTAAAGGCGTGGAGAATTGACCAGGTAATGATTGGCAGTTAACTGCCAATGCTTGTTGTGATTCGGCTAATTTGATGATGGCCATTCCCTGATTTATGTGGCAGGGCAACACCGTGATCACTCAGGCAATCTGCCAATTGAAAATTTAACAAAGTTTAGCTGTCAACTGACTGTCACCATCTGACCAGTCCATTTTCCATTGGTAAAATCTCAATCAATCATTGTGCACTTTCCAAAACATCAAAACTCTTTTCTTGTGTAGTGTAAAATGTTCTTGTCCCTTTATGTCAAAATTCTTGCAACGATCATGCTGAATGCAAGACAGAAAAAGAAAAAGAAGTCATATTTTACAGCAATTATTTGCTGTATTTGCAAGCAACCATTTGAATATGGGAACCTTTTGCTAATGGAGAATCCAACATCCAGATGATATGATTAAAATGGAATCTAGTTTTAGAATTTGAAATGATATTAACCCCCTGACAAGCCCACTTTGCCACTTTGTTAATGCAGATCATCTTTGAAAATTGTATTAGTCTGGCTGTTGAAAGACAGATTTGGAAAGTTGTTCATTTCTGTTATCTGCTATTTCATAAATTGCTGAAACTGTGGAGCATACATTATATTGCATTAACAAAGCTAAGATACCTTCTGAAATCAGGAGATGTGCACAGTGCAAATAAAAACCCCATTTAATGCTGGCCTGGACAAGACAGCTAAACTTAAATTTGTGCGTCTCGCGAAAGGACAGAGATCTCAACTGGCTCATTATCATCAAATGTATTGAATGTAAACTTATGTCTATCTCTAAAGTCTTCAAGGGCTTGATCCATGTGCTCTCTCGTACCCTTCATATATACATGCTGTTCTTTGGTTCTCTGATTGCTCTATGTCTTCTTTTTGTCCATGAGTATAGTCAAACCGCCTTAATTGGCTGGACTCTACTGATAAACTTCCTCAGATGCCCTCTGATACTCATTCTCTTTTTGAAAGCTTGCTTAAAAGCCTGTTTCATGTTTCTGGTCATTGGCCCTAACTCTTCTGATACATGCCACCAACATTCTCCTGTTTGGCATTCGGTGCATCCTTTTCCAGTTAAAGCAACTCATAAATGTGAGTACTTAATGTCCACTTTGGCAGATTTAATTGATTCTATTTGGAATGTATTTGCCAAACCATTAGCAAAACTGACTCAGCAAACGGCTTCAAACTGTGCACACGTCCGACACAAAACATTGCTGCTCCTGATTAACTTTCCAAATGCACTGCTCCATTCCAAATAGCGGACCACCCATTTCCAATCATAGGAATTTGTTTCTGGTGGATGGAAGTGGTTGTTTCGGTACTTCTGCCATTTTTTGTGAACTCATCTCAAGTTACACTTTAGAATTTGACAGTCAGGTAAAGAGTGTTTGTGTTAAGTTTTATCAGTTTTGACCAGTTTTCCAGCTCTTCATGTTCTTGAATATTGGAATGGGACTGGGTTCTATCAGCCCCAGGGACAGGCAGCAAGGTCATTAGGTGGAGAATAGGGTGGAAGATGATAAGGGAAGGAAGGAGTTTCAGTGCCTCTCATATTTCTACCTCTGTAGTATTTTATTGATCCCAAATTCGGGAAAGGATGGCCACTCAGGTGGTCAATGTAGAGTCTGTTCCAGCCAATGCTGGCAGTTTATTAGCAATAGGTGGGTTCGCCATTGTGTGGGAGACCTCCTCCTGCATCCTAAAGACACACCTGGAGGATGACCCTCCTAATGAAGTACCTTATGGCTCATAACAGGGTATCCCATCTGCATACTGGAACAGTCTCCTGTCCATGGTGGCGATCATTACGGGAACTGGAAATCAGAAGAAGTGAGTGAAAGAAGCCGTGAGGGCGAGAGTGTACACAACATTCCCAGGACCAGTTTGGCAGGTCATACTGAGGCCATTAATCAGTCATTAGGATCCCCCAATTGGTGCATGGACACTGGGTTACTCCTACTCCTAGTAAGAGTACTGTGATTACTGCTGTTTCAGTGCTATCAAGCAAATAGTGAAGTGTGGCCAAGTGATAAAATCATTAACATTTAGTGCAAAATACTTCAGACTTTTTTGTGAGAAACTTCATAATTCTTCTAGATGTTCTGAATATACTTTTTTGTTTCATACAATGTTGATTTTCTACATAGGATTACAGAGGAAAAACAGACCATTTGATACAATCAGTTCATGCCAGTGCTTATGTTCCACTCAAAATCTTTCACATCTTCCCTCATCTAAATCTCCCATTGTAATTCTCTATTCCATCCCTTCCAAGTGCTCGCCTAGTTTCCTTGAAATACATCTAAATTATTAATTTCAACTATTCCGTCTGGTCACATATTCTCCGTTCTCATTATTCTTTCAGTGAAGAGGTTTCTTCTGAATTCCCTTTTGGATTGCTTGAGGTACCATCTTATATTGACAGCCTCTAGTTATGTTCTACCCCATAGTAAAATGTTTTCTCTTTACCTTCTCTTTTCAAAACCTTTCATAATTTTAGAACTGTCATCCTTCTTTTCAAGAGAAAAGTGAACAGCACAACAATTCTTCCTCGATATACACAGCCAGAAACTTGCGTAGCATTCTTATAAATTTTCTCTTCACACTGTCTCATACATTCTATAATATGTCAACTCGAACTACAGGCAATACTCTTAATTATAGTCAACCAAATTTTTATAGGGACCCTACTTTCAAATCTGTTCCTTTAGAGATAAAGCTTAGAGCTTTGTTTGCAGTTTCATGGCCTTTGGAAGCTATGGTGAAATTGTTAGTGACTGATGTAATTGTCTGAGATCCCTTTGTTTGTCTCCCTCACTGAGACGAGCATCTTCGAATAAATGACCTGAACATTATTCCTACCAAGATGTAACACCTTACGTTTATCTGTGTGGATCTTCATTTGCTAATTATTTGAACATACCGTAAATTAATTAATGATCTCTTGCAACTTCTTGTAGTCCTCAGAATTGGCTACGTTTCAACATTCCTTTCCAATTTGGTGTCATTGAATTGCTAATTTTTTGTAGTAATTAGACACAATATTTAATTTGCAGTTCTCCTTTATTTTGTTTTGAATTTTTAGAGATTTGCAGTAATCCCCACGTTAACTATGACAACTAAATGTAGAATGACAGATAGATGAAAATTATTACAAACACAGGACTAATTAATAGACTCTATTATCTGCAAGATCAAAACAGGAAATTATATTTTACTCGAATGATATGGTGAGATTATCCGTAGTGCAATAACCTTTTGTCCATTTCTTTTTTATTGCAGTTTATTTCCCCAGGTCTTTCTGTGCTACTGGTATAAAATTTAAAAGGCACCCATCCTACATTTTAAACTAAATGATAATAAAAAAAAAACAGCATTTATATAAAATGCAACATGATTTATGAAGCCATCCCTCTAGGCTTATACATATTCACAGCCATGTAGAGTTATTTAGGGAGAGGCTGAATAGGCTGGGGCTGACTTGTCTGGAGCGCTGGAGGCTGAGGGGTTACTTTATAAAGGTTGACAAAATCATCAGAGGCATGGATGCGGTGAATAGACAAGGTCTTTTCCCTGGGGTGGGTGGAGTCTCATCTAAACGTATACTCGTGAGTATAGGTTTAGAATGAGAGGGGAAAAAGTTGAAAGTACGTAAGGAGTAACTTTTTCATGCAGAGGATGGTGTGTATGGAATGAACTGCCAGAGGAAGCGGTGGAGGCTGGTGCAATTTCAACATTTAAAAGGAATCTGAGTGTGTATACGAATGTGAAGGATTTAGAGGGATATGGGTGAAGTACTGGCAAATGGGACTAGATTAGTTTAGGATATCTGGTCAGCATGGGCAAGTGAGACTGAAAGATCTGTTTCCAAGTTGTACATCTCTATGACTCTATGATCTACCCCTTTGCTCTTAATGTACTAGTCGAATCTCTTTGGATTATAATTAACATTATCTCCCAAGGCTATCTCATTTTCCTTTCTTGCCCTCCTCATTTCCCTCTTTAGAATGTCCCTGCACCTCTTGTACTCTTCGAGATTCCCTTGATCTCATTTCTCTATATCTAATATACGATTCATTCTTAATCTGAACCAGAGCCTCAATATTTTTATTCCTCCAGTGGTCCCTCCTCTTACCAGCCATACCTTCACACTAACAGGAACATCACGCCTCTGAACTCTCGTTATCTCACTTCTGAAAGCTTCACTCTTGCCGGCCGTCCCTTGAGCTGCAAACAGTCTACTCCAATCAACGCTTGAAAGTTTTTGTCTCATACTATCAAAATTTGCCCTAGTCCAATTAAGAACTTTAACTTATATATAATGCCAATCCTTTCCATAGATATTTTACAACTAATCAAATTATACCCCGGCCCCAAAAAGCTCCCCTACTAACCATTCGGTCACTTGCCCTGCCTTATATCACAAGAGTAGGTCAGGTTTGCTCCTTCTGTGGTAGTTACATCTGCATATTAATGAAGAAAATTGACTTTAGCACTTACCAAATCCCTCAACATCCAAGCTCTTAAGAACATGGCTATTCCACTATATGTTTGGAAGGTTAAAATTTGCGATTATTACAATCCTATTATTCTTATGGATAAATAAGATCTCTCTACATACTTGTTACTCAATTTCACTCTGACTACTGGGGGGACTACTACAATTGCATCAAAGTAATCATGCTTTTCTTATTTATGAGTTCCATCCACATAACTTCACTAGACCATTCCTCAGAAATATCTTGTGTTAGAACAGCAGTAATGTTTCACGACAAGAAAAATTGACTCAAATCTCCTTCTAGCTCTTCCTACCTCTGCCGTATCTTTGATGGTAGGTGGGGCTTTGAACATAAATTATTCAATTTACTGGTGATGGTTAGTAGCTGAAAATAAAGGTACTATGGGTGACTTGATGTTGGGAAATAAAAAGTTACGTTGTGTGGAAGGAAAATTCCGGATATAAACAAGAGTTTTAAAAAACGAACTCCATTCTGTCTGCCCAGGTGTTGCCTACACCGCTGTACCTCCAGAGTACTTTCCTTTTATTTTGATGAGTTCAAATTAATCTCATTCGCTGTTTTGTACTTGTCAACCATTTGTTAACGGATGTTTGCCGTTTCAGAATGTAGATTGCCTTATCGTGTACGTTCCCAGAGTTCAGTGTTTGGAGTCCTTGTTGTTTCAACCTGTGCTTTGGTCTATAATGCAAAATTACAGAAAAATATTAATAGCAATTTAAGGTAAAATGTTAGGATATTGGAAGAACAGCTAAGAGCATCAAGTTTGACAGAGGGGTTGTGGGACAGGACACAGAAAGCAGCAGGGTTTCCAGAACTTCTAATCTCTGCCTTCCCTGATCGAAATCAACCTATGATTTATAATGTTTGAGGATTGTTACTCATTAATATCGGTGTGTCAGATAGATCTCAGTCTTAGAGAGGTTTGACGTGCTTCTTTGTTTAGTGATGAACTCAGTGGAACATACAATAGTAAGGGTGTAAACCCAAAGGGGTGAAGGAGCAGAAGATCCCCCGTGTATATGTGCACAAATCAGGGAATGTACCATGACACATGGACAGAAGAGCAAATACACTCTACTTCATCAATAACGCTGTAGAGAACAAACACAAAGTAATTATGTTAAACTAAGATAAAACAGTCTCTTGTCTCACCTGGAATGTTGCATCTAGTTTCAGGTGCCATGTGTTTGAAAAAAAAAAGCGAAGTTATGAGATTGGGTGCGTGACTGATTCACAACACTATTCCCGGGATGATACACCTCACCAACTTTGAAAAATTGGGGCTGTTCTCCTCTGCTGATAGTTTCCTGACTCTGTGAACAGTTGCTGTTATTGGTTCTCAATTCCGTCTTGCGTCATATAGATCCCCATGGCTGAATATTTCAACTACTCATGACCTCTGCCTTGCCTGAACAACATCGACCTCTGATTTATTATTTTTGAGGGTTGCTGTTCAGTAATATCCCTGTATCAGATAGATCTCAGTCTCATTCCTTAGGATTTGACAGGTGTGGTGTGTCAAGTCGATCCCAGGAATTGTGCTCCATGAGATTGATGTGTGAGAAAAACTCCAGTTCTGAGAATCCGCCCTTGGATTGTACACGTGTTGTGTCTGAATACCTGACTGAAATCTGACATTTTTGGCTGATGAATGTTTCGTTGGGCGCTTTAGGTGGTGATTTCTGCATTACTAACCTAGGCTGTCCCGACATTGGGAGTACTTTTAGTTTAGACGGTGTAAAGTAAACTTTCAAACTCCTTTGCCTGCCTTTTTTCGGCTTCTGGTGGAGCAAAGCTCCTAATTTGTATCATTAGGTGACCCGAGGTCGTGACCCTTTGCGCATAAGAGGAAATGTTCTCTAATCATTCTGCCTCTGGAGTGTTCCATCAGGCATATCGTGTGAAAATGTATTTACATTAGTGGGCTGCATCGCAGCGCAGTATTAAGCTAAATGACTGGATGAAACACAACCAAGCAGAACAAGTGAGTTACTTAGCTGGGAAAGGAGTAGGATGTGGGAAAATGTATTATTACTGACTGGCCTTGAAGAAAGAATTAAGCAAACTCAAGGTTAGTAAATATTCATTCAAGATTTATTAACCATTTCAGAAAGCATTTTTATCCAAAAAGTTGATGTAAAAGCTAACAGAAGTGAATATAATGGCTGGATGCCATTGAGATGAGAACACATGCGCTGTGAGCTGGGAATTTTCTGTACATCAGTAACAGTCACAAGAAAGGGAATACAAAAGCTCATCAGAAAGGGTAGGCAACCATTCTGAGTAAGGAACAAATAAAAAGAAAACAAATCGGATTCAAACAACTGAGAAGCTACAAATTCTTCCAACCACAACCATCTCAAAGATATAAAAGTAAAAACGAAAATCCATCAATAATTGTCTCAGTTACACGCTGATAAACTGAAGTAATCTCACTGTTAGAGTCAGCAACAGGACAGATTGTAGATTGGCAATTCAGAGACCTTGAGAAGCATATCAGGTAAATCAAAGGAGCCCACAACTCATTTACTTAACCTGGGAAAGAGAGATAAAACAATGACGCAGATATTTATGATCAGGGACTTTCAGATTTAATGTTTATTGAATGGCACACTGAGAGATTTCACAAAACCTATTGGGCTGCTTGGCGTGAGAAAGATGTGATTATTCTCACCTTCACAAAAGTGACGGCAGCGCTGTAGAAAATACTCAGGAAGAACAAGGTGATGGACGTGGAAGCAGTTTTCCAGATGTTGCTGTTATCATCCTCACAGTCTTCAATCCAAGTGCGATCTATTGAATCTATGAATATAAAGCCGAGAGAACCCATTTAGATTGTTTATTGATCCAGATCGATCTATCTGCATTCAAGTAATGTAATTAGAGACCATTACATCTTCATAAAGCAGTCAGGTATTTCTCAAGTGTGACTCTTATCTGTATCTATTAGTGCATTATTGACTCTCAGCATGAAATCACAAATACTAACTGCACATGTTCTTTCTTCATTGTCCATGTCAGAATGTTTTAACTTATTTTTATTTTAATCTATTGTTTAAGGATATTATTATTTGAGGAATACTTATGACGAAAGATTATTTTAATTATATCATTATATGTTAAATATAGGCTGTGAAAGCAGTTTAGTTAAAAAGTGTGGCCATCCCTGAATAAAAGTTCAAATGTGATTCTCATCTTTATGTATTGGTGTCCAATTGTTTGGCAAATCATGAATATAAGTGACATCACAGTCAGGACATTGCTTCATATTTTTGTTTGTAGGATCTGTATATTTCGGAATAAGTTTCTGTACGTGTGTCCCTTCATTTATTTGATCTACTGCTTGGTGTGTTTGGTTTTCCTTTAATGTTTGTGTATGTGATAATGAGAGTCTCTTACTTCACTCTTGCCCATGTTGGAGTCTGTGCATGAATAAACATATTCCTGTTCCTTTACTGCTGGTGTGCTCATGTGTTTGTGCACCTAAAGTTTGGTCTTTTCCCAGTGTGTAAGCATCATCATGCTAATATGCCACTTCGTTGCTGCCTATGCTTATCTTGTAATGTCTTTGTGAGTGTTCACTTTTCATTAGTGCTGTCTAAAACGTGTG
>NW_025215231.1:0-2230 GCF_004010195.1 Chiloscyllium plagiosum | reverse complement strand
AAAAAAAACTTTATTACTTTTGTTGAATTATTAAATGCAACTTTGAGATTTTTATTGACATGAATTAACTGTGTCCATCAGTGCAAGTGAAATGTTTACAAAACTCGGTTTACCGCTGGATTTATCGACTGTTCTGTTGATGATCTTCAATGGAATCGCTTCATGTCCCACCACACAGGAGTAAGAAGCACCGCTGGCCCACTCCTCCGCTGTAATGGATAACAGGCTGTAGATGAAGAAGGAGGTGTTGTCACTCTCCGCCATCACCTCGGTGTTCTTGTAGTTACTGGGATTAACTGGCTTGTCATTGTTTGTCCACTTGACGAAGATCTCTCGGGGGGAGAATCCTCTCACTAAACAGGTGAGGGAGAGAAACCTCTGAGCGGAGATTTCTTCTGTTGGTGGCAGGAGGACCGACACTGATAGCTCCAGCGGATTAATCACAGCAGAATATTTGAGACAAATATAAATCAACCAAAAAAGTCCTGAATCAATATCACAATTTCACTAAATATACACCATTTTAAATTTGGTATTTATTCACTTTCGTTTTCTAAAGGAGCAGTAAGATACACATTCTGTTCAGTAAAAAGAGTAAAGTTTAATGTGAAAGTTGCCTCCATGTTTCCAGCCCACAACAAGGGCATTCTGCCCACCTGTCATTGCTGATGGTGACGTCACAACCCAGGCTTCTTCCCACCTTATCTGACTTAATCAGAATAGAATATCCTTTGGTCTATCTTTTTCTGAATCAGCGACTTAGCTATCCTGCCTTCAGATGCATCATTAATGCTCCCAACAGTGTTTGTTCATTACCAATCAAAGCCTGACATTGATGTAACTGGATCTGGATTACACATGGGATGCTTCGTGCTTTAATCTCACCGCTCACCTGTCTCCTTGTGGATGGAATCTCTCAGTGGAGTCGGTAGATTCTGATGGTACACCACACATTCAAAAGTAACGCCACTCAGCCAGGCTTCAGTAGAAATGTCTAATTTGCTGATCACGCTGTCGGGATTCTGTCCAGGCTGCTCAGCAATCTCTGATTTCAGAGGCTTCTTTTCTTGCATCCAGGTAACGTTAACTCCAGAAGGAAGATTGGACACAACGCAGGTTAACGTCACCGTCGTCTCCAGTAAGACTTGTTCTACTGGCGGTGGGAGGACTTTAACGGTGTTACGGTGGCACATTTGGTATCTTCTATGAAACAAAAATCAAAGTCAATGAAAAATGCCCCTTTCTGATACAAACAGCTAATCTTCAGATTACTCCTTCACAGGGTGAAGACACCACCTTCAAAATGGCAACTCCAACTATTGCTGAAACGATGCTTACTATTGTTGATGTATTTTGATCTGTGAAAGCATTTGTGATTACCTATAACATACCCTGTGTAATTATTCCGAAAGAACACTGGCTTTGTAACAAGTGAAACCTGTGAAAAAAGTAGAATCATCGAAGATACCATCATGTAACCCATGGAATTACCTTTCTTTCGGAGTTTGTCTCTCACTTAAGACCATCTATTGATACTTGTGACAAGAGTAATCTGAATATAATGAGTTCATTTACATGTTCATAACCCTTAGGTGCAAGTGCTGCTGGTCACGCTGACAGCCAAATCACATCCCAAATTTTGGACAAATTATAATAAATAATAATTATTCTCTTTGCAGCGTTCTAAAGTGTTACAGGAGCGGTGAACAGCCATGGAAATTCTGTTCATTATATCTAACGTGATCAAAAATACTTTGCGTTATTGGTGTGATGTCATTGTCTAAATTATGTTATTGTTCCTCATGGGCTGTGTTTGGAGTAGATCTGAAAAAAAGACATTGAGTACAGCATTGGATATCGAGAAGGACACCCATCTCCTTAAGTCTTTCCCTCTATTCAGTTAGTTCATAACTGGTCTGTACTTCCACTTTATTTACCAAGCTGCAGTTTTTAATTTTTTCATAGAGCAGGGGAGAAAAAAAAACAAAAGCATCTTAAATTAATCTACAAATGCGATGGAAATGTACACTAATTTTATAGACATCCACTACTCACTGTGTAAACATCGCCACCCCAAACCAGGCTAAATCAGCCTGTCTCGAGTTCCTCGTTCATTCATCTCTATTGTAGCATTCCCACCAGAATTTATTCTCCTGCCTCATCCACTAATTACAGAGAGCATGTTAAAGAAGCTCAATGAGATCACGTTTATCCCAGTTCATCAAATGTG
>NW_025215230.1:73065-75000 GCF_004010195.1 Chiloscyllium plagiosum | reverse complement strand
TTCCTCCACTAAGAGGAAACGTTCCTTCCTGTCTACCTTCTCTCAGCCCCTCAGAATTTGATTCATCTCAGTCACACCCCACCTCCCCCCCAGTCTTCCCTGGTCCAAGGAAAACAACCCCAGTCTGTCCAATCTCTCTCCATCACAGAAACTCTGCAAACCTGGCATCATTCTAGTAAGTTTGGTCTACACCCTCTGCTACCACATTGTTCCTGTAATGTGGATTCCGGAACTGCACACAATATACGCGAGCTGCTGCACAACCAATGTTGTATATAGTTCCGGCAAAACTTCCCTTAACATGCCTTCTACGCCATTTTATCCACCTGCCACGCTATCCGACATGCACACCAAGTTCCTCTGATACCCAGTGCTTCCCAGGATCCTAAATATGGCATGTATTCATTATCTTGTTTGTCCGGCCCAAGGGTGTGGCCTCACACTGATCAAGGCTGAATTTCATTTGTCACGAAACAGCACATGTGACCAGCCCATCTACATCCTCTTAGTGTCCAGGATTGTCCTCCTTAGACGATGAACACTTCCTAATCTTCTCTGACACACTGATAATACTGTAACAATAAAAGATTCACTCACAGTGCTGCCAGGAGTCAAACTGCCCGGTGTGGGATGAGAGTGAAATTGCCCGGTGTGGGATGGGTGTTACATTGCTCAGTGTGGGATGGGAGTTATACTGCCCGGTGTGTGATGGGGGTTATACTGCCCGGTGTGGGATGGGAGTTATACTTCCCAGTGTGTGATGGGGGTTATACTGCCCGGTGTGGGATGGGGTTATACTGCCCGGTGTGGGATGGGGGATATACTACCCGGTGTGGGATGGGAGTTATACTGCCCAGTGTGGGATGGGGGTTATACTGCCCGGTGTGACTGCCCAGTGTGGGATGGGGGTTATACTGCCCGGTGTGGGATGGGAGTTATACTGCCCAGTGTGTGATGGGGGTTACACTGCCCGGTGTGGGATGGGGGATATACTGCCCAGTGTGGGATGGGTGTTATATTGCTCAGTGTGGGATGGGTGTTACACTGCCCGGTGTGGGATGGGGATTATACTGCCCGGTGTGGGATGGGGATTATACTGCCAAGTGTGGGATGGGAGTTATACTGCCTGGTGTGGGATGGGAGTTATACTGCCCGGTGTGGGATGGGAGTTATACTACCCGGTGTGGGATGGGAGTTATACTGCCCGGTGTGGAATGGGAGTTATACTGTCCGGTGTGGGATGGGAGTTATACTGCCCGGTGTGGGATGGGAGTTATACTACCCAGTATGCAATGTGAGTTATACTGCCTGATGTGGAATGGAGGTTATACTGCCCGGTGTGGGATGGGAGTTATACTGCCCAGTGTGCGATGGGAGTTATTACTGTCCGGTGAGGGATGGGAGTTTAACTGTCCAGTGTGGGATGGGAGTTATACTGTCCGGTGTGGGATGGGGGTTATACTGCCCGGTGTGCGATGCGAGTTATACTGTCCGGTGTGGGATGGGAGTTATACTGCCCGGTGTGGGATGGGAGTTATACTACCCAGTGTGCAATGTGAGTTATACTGCCTGATGTGGAATGGAAGTTATACTGCCCGGTGTGGGATGGGAGTTATACTGCCCGGTGTGGGATGGGAGTTATACTGCCCGGTGTGGGATGGGAGTTATATTGCCCGGTGTGGGATGGGGGTTATACTGCCCGGTGTTTGATGGGGTGAATACTGCCCGGTGTGGGATGGGAGTTATACTGCCCAGTGTGGGATGGGAGGTATACTGTCCAGTGTGGGATGGGAGTTATACTGCCCGGTGTGGGATGGGAGTTATACTGCCCAGTGTGGGATGGGAGTTATACTGCCCGGTGTGGGATGGGAGTTATACTGCCCAGTGTGGGATGGGAGTTATACTGCCCGGTGTGGGATGGGAGTTATACTGCCC
>NW_025215230.1:63682-65198 GCF_004010195.1 Chiloscyllium plagiosum | reverse complement strand
ACCATGCTCTGCGTGAAAAGGTTGCCCCTTAGGTCTCTTTTATATCTTTCCCCTCTCACCCTAAACCTATGCCCTCCAGTTCTGAACTCTCCAACCACAGGGAAAAGACTTTGCCTATTTATCCTATCCATGCCCGTCATAATTTTGTAAACCTCCATAAGGTCATCCCTCAGCTTCCGACGCTCCAGGGAAAACAGCCCTAGCCTGTTCAGCCTCTCTCTGTAACTCAGATACCCCAACCCTGGCAACATTCTTGCAAATCTTTCCTGAACCTTTTCAGGTTTCACAACATCTTTCCGATAGGAAGGAGACCAGAATTGCACGCAATATTCCACAGCGGCCTAACCAATGTCCTGTACAGCTGCAACTTGACCTCCCAACTCCTGTACTCAATACTCTGACCAATAAAGGAGAGCATACCAAACGCCTTCTTCACTATCCTATCTACCTGCGACTCCACTTTCAAGGAGCTATGAACTGCACTGCAAAGTCTCTTTGTTCAGCAACCCTCCTGAGGACCTTACCATTAAGTGTATAAGTCCTGCTAAGATTTGCTTTCCCAAAATGCAGTACCTCGGATTTATCTGAATTAAACTCCATCTGCCAATTCTCAGCCTATTGGCTCATCTGGTCAATATCCTGTTGTATCGGAGGTAACCGTCTTCGCTGTCCACTACACCTCCAACTTTGGTGTCATCTGGAAACCTACTAACTGTACCTCTTATGCTCGCATCCAAATCGTTTACGTAAATGACAAAAAATAGAGGGCCGAGCACAATCCTTGTGGCACTCCACTGGTCACAGGCCTCCAGTCTATAAAACAACTCTCCACCACTACCCTCTGTCTTCTACCTTTGAGCCAGTTCTGTATCCAAATGGCTAGTTCTCCCTGTATTCCATGAGATCTAGCCTTGCTAATCAGTCTCCAATGGTGAACCTTGTCGAACGCCTTCCTGAAGTCCATATAGATCACATCTACAGCTCTGCCCTCATCAATCTTCTTTGTTGCTTCATTAAAAACTCAATAACGTTTGTGAGACATGATTTCCCACGCACAAAGCCATGTTGTCTATCCCGAATCAGTCCTTGCCTTTCCAAATACATGTACATCCTGTCCCTCAGGATTCCCTCCAACAATTTGCCCGTTACCTAGGTCAAGCTCACCAGTCCATATTCCCTGGCTTGTCCTTACCACTCTTCTTAAACAGTGGCACCACGTTTGCCAACTTCCAGTCTTCCAGCACCTCACCTGTGACTATTGATAATACAAATATCTCAGCAAGAGGCCCAGCAACCACATTTCTAGCTTCCCACAGAGTTCTCGGGAACATCTGATCAGGTCCTGGGGATTTATTCTCCTTTTACTGTTTCAAGGGTCCTGGGGAATTACCCACCTTTAACATCCGGCACTTCCTCCTCTGTAATCTGGACGTTTTGCAAGATGTCACTATCTATTTCCCTACAGTCTATATCTTCCATATCCTTTTCCACAGTAAATACTGGTGCAAAATATTCA
>NW_025215230.1:60034-63553 GCF_004010195.1 Chiloscyllium plagiosum | reverse complement strand
CTCTCAATGTCGGCAACACTAAAGAAATTATCATTGACTGCAGCCAAAAATTGAAGCTACCGCGCCCCCATTTACATCAATGGAGTGGAGTTGAGAGGGTGGAGAGCACAGCAGGTCAGGTAGCATCCCAGGAGCGGGGCAGTTGACGTTTCGAGCATAATGCCCTAAACGCCGATTCTCCTGTATTTCGGATGGTACCTGACCTGCTATGCATTTACAATGCCACAATTTTCGAATCTGACTCTCCAGCACCTGCAGATCTCACTTTCTCCTACTTTGGATAGCGTCAAGTTCCTCGGAGTGACGATCACAGACAATCCGTCCTGGAATTCTCACACAGATGCAACAGTGAAGAAGGCGAACAACGCTCCTCCTTCCTCAGGTGCCTCATGTAAGTTAACTTTGAACGGACGTTACCTACCTTTTACAGATCTACCATTGAAAGCATGCTATACACGTTGCTTGGGAGGGCGTATGCATGGGTAATGGCTTAGTACTGCAACGGAACTTCCCGGAACTCTATGCAACCACAGAAGTTTGTTGGCCCAACCCGGATCATGATGCTAGCCATCCTTCCTTCCATGGACTCCATTCGTACGGTTCAGTCGCAGAAAGGCTTGCAACACCATCAAAGACCCATCTAATACCGTTAATGTTCTTCTACAGCCTCTTTCATCAGGCGGACGATGCAGAAGCTTGAGAAAATTCAACAGCAGGTTCAAGAACAATTTCTTCCCGACAGTAATTACACTAGTGAATGGACTCCGTTACTTCACATTGTGCTCATCTTGTTAATGATGATCTTGCCGAGTGCAGGTCCTGTGTAGTCGAACCTGTTTGGGTTAAGCTGTTTGAGTTTATGTTTTGTCCCTGATGATTGGTCTATTCTTGGTCTCTGAGATTTGCTTGCACTGATCACAAACAAAGTTTTTCACTTCAATTAGGCACACGTGACAATAATTCAAAACAATCATCGTCTCACTGAGTCCTATTCTTTATCAGAATGAATAATGTATGTGCGTTATGAAATATTTCCTTAGTTTTCTGCCACTGTACACCCAATGACTTTCCCTGGGTCGAATTTCGCATCCTGCTTTCGACAAGATAGAAGACAAAAATTTTGCAATTTAGACAATTGGTTCTTTCCAATCGATTGAGGGGGACTTCTACATGTGGTCGAACCTATGGTCAGCTGTGAGTAACACAATTGTCCCAGCCTTCCCTGTCACTTCTGTTCCATGTGTACCACATTCCAGTGGAAAGTTTCCAACATGACTTCCCTTTCCTTCCATTGAGATAGACGAGAACAAAGAACAAAAACAAAGCAAATTTACAGCCTAGGAACAGGCCCTTCGGCCCTTCAAGCCTCAGCTGATCGAAATGCACTGTCAAAACCTGTCAGTCAATTACAAAGTATATGTATTCCTCTGCTCCGAACTTACACATGCAGTTGTCCAGACGCTTCTTAAATGAATTTTCCATGCCTGCCTCTACTCGCCCTGCTGACAACGCGTTCTAAACGCCCTCCACCCTCTGTGTGAAGTACTGGCCGCGAGTGTCCCCCTTAAACTTTCAACCTCTCACCTTGACTGGGTGAACTCTCATTATTAAATACTTCACCCTGTGCAAAAGTTTGCCTCTATCCACCCTGTCTATACCCTTCATGATTTTGTAAATCTCTATCAGGTCCCACCTCAATCTCTTTTGTTCGAATGAAGATAAACCTAACCTACCCAACTTTTCTTCATTGCCAGCACCTTCCATACCATCCAACATCTTCGTTAACCTTCTCTGCACTCTCTCCACGGCGTCTATATCCTTTTGTTAATGTGGCGACAATAACTGTACACAGTATTCTAAATGTGGCCGAACCAATGTCTTGTACAATTTTAACATGACTTGCCAGTTCTTATACTCAATACCCCGTCCATTGAAGGCAAGCATACAAAATGTCTTCTTGTTCAGTCCATGCATCTGTGCAGCAACCTTCAGGGTACAATGGATCTGCATTCCCAGATCTCTCTGCTCATTAACGTTTCCCAAGGCTCTTATGTGCATTGTATAACTTTCTCTCGAATTCATCTTGCCTCAATGCATCACCTCACATTTTCTGGATTGAAAGCCATCTGCCACTTTTCCGCCCTACCCTCCAGTCTCTCTATACCCTCCTGTATTCTCTGACAGACCTTTATGCTTTCTGCTACTCCACCAATCTCCGTGTCATCTGCAAACTTGCTGAGCATACCAAAAATGCCCTCTTCCAGATCGTTTATGCATAAAATAAACAACAGTGGCCTTAACACTGATCCCCGAGGAACACCACTGGTCACCTTTCTTTTCTTTCGAGAAACTCCTTTCAACCACTACTGTCTGTCTCTGTTGCTCAACCAGTTCGTTATCTACATAGCTAGAACATCTTGCACATCATGAGACTTCACTTTCTGCATTAGCCTACCATGGGGAACATTATCAAACGCTTTAATAAAGTCCATATATATGACACGCCTTACTGAGAGATCACCAACTCCTAACTGTGGAGTTGTGGATAGTCCCTTTCGCTGTGACTGAGACATCTCCGTAATTCCTCCCCTCAACTTCACCCTTCATTTCCAGAAAATTGAAAGAAATCCACTTGTCCTAAATTTCCCACTGCAAGAGAGTCCACATTCAAAAACGTCACTCTCCGTCACTTCCACCATTTCGAACAGTACAGCTCAATGAAGCACATCTTCACCTCCGGTCCAATTTTAAAATCAAACCGGGAACCTTCCTTTTGTGACACCCTCCATCACCCTGAACATCTCATCATTCCAGTATGTCTAATTCGTGTGAAATTGCAGAATAGCCCTTGTGGAATAGCCCTGACTTTCAAATTGCTTCCCAATCCAATCACTTCCCTTGCTCGCATGTTCACATCTCAGATCTGGGCAGCTGCAGTGTTCCAATGAAGCTCAACGTAAGATATGGTCACACCTCGCTTGACACTTTGTTACATTACAGCCTGTAAGACTTAATGTACTGTTCCATAATTACACAGCCTGTCCCCATAATTCCTGTTGTCCATTGTTCATACATTCTCCTTCCTTCTTTCGCTATGACCTTGTCTTCTTTTTGTATTGTTTATACTGCAGACTATCGAAAGAACTAATTTTTGCCACTCTTTTTCAGTTCTGAAGAAGGGTCATGCTGGACTTGAATTGTTAATTTGGTGTCGCTGTCTGGGCAGATACTTCCAGGCATGCTGAGTTTCCCCAGAAATGAATGGGCATAGAACAAACTTTCAACAAATGATAGGATCGTGGATATCGGAAATCTAAAACAGGGGAAATCGGTAGTGGGCAAGATTTTTTGGAGGGATTCCTGAGGAATAGGATGTATATGTATTTGGAAAGACAAGGACTGATTAGGGATAGTCAACATGTCTTCGTGCATGGGAAATCATGTCTCACAAATTTGATTGAGTTTTTTGAAGAAGTAACAAAGAGGACTGATGAGGGCAGAGCGGTCGATGTAATCTAT
>NW_025215230.1:32110-59170 GCF_004010195.1 Chiloscyllium plagiosum | reverse complement strand
CTTCTTATTGGAAAGATGTTGTGAAACATGAAAGAGTTCAGAAATGATTTACAAGCATCTTGCCAGGAGGATTTGAACTATCGGGAGAGGCTGAAAAGGCTGGAGCTGTTTTCCTTGGAGCGTCAGAGGCTGGGTGCTGACCTGAAAGAGGATTGCCAAATTATGAGGGGCACGGACAGGATAAATAGACAACGTCTTTTCCCTAGGGTCATGGAGTCCAGAATTAGAGGGTATATGTTTAGAGTGAGTGGAGAAAGATATAAAATATACCTAAGGGGCAGCTTTTTCACACAGAGGGTGGTGCGTATATGGAATGTGCTGCCAGAGAAAATGGTGGAGTCTTGTACAATTGCAACATTTAAAAGGCATTTTGATAGGTATATGAACAGTAAGGGTTCAGAGGGATATGAGCCGGGTGCTGGCAGCTGGGTCTAGATTGGGTTGGGACATCTGGTCGGCATGGACGGGTTGGACTGAAGGTTCTGTTTCCATGCTGTACATCTCTATGACTTTATGACTCTATAATCGTTCAATACGTTGTTCGGTGAAGGCAGAGCGCCTGCAATGGGATAAAGGCAGTGTAGATTACTGAGCACATCGGCAACGAAACAAAAAGTATGTGCTTAAGGGGAAGTTTATGTTTTGGGGAAAGGATAATAATTCAGTAAATTATATAAGTGGAGCGATAACTCAGAACGCTCCCTGGTAATGATAGGATTACTTCAGGATCACTTTTGGGTTCAGTAATGACATTTTTAAAAGTGGTTTGGATGAACGCATAGAAGGATAGGTTAGTCAATTTACGGAAGACAACTCGGTCTTTAGATTTGTGGATAGTGACGAATGATGCTTTAAGCTACAGAGGGACATCGATAAGCTGCAGAGCTGGGCTGAAAGTGGCAAATTGAGTTTTTGCGGAGAAGTGTGTGATGATTCACTTTGGAATGAGGAACAGGAATTCAGTGTACTGGGCTAATCGTAGGATACTTGGTAGTGTAGATGAGCTGAGAGGTCTCAGTGTCCAGCTACGTAGATTCTTGAAAGTTGACGCTCAGGTTGATAGCGTTGATTCAATAGCATAAATTATATCAGACTTTTTCGTAGAGGGATTAAGTTTTGCAACCATGAGGTAATGCTGCAGCTTTACAATCCACGAAGTGCAATCGCACTTGTTGTGTTGTGTCCAGTTCTGATCACTGAATTAAAGGAAATATATGGAAATTTTGGAAAGGGTTCCGAGCAGTTTTCTTTTCGTTTGATGCCTGTTATGGAGGGAAGATCTTCCGAGGAAAGGCTGAGGGATTTGCGGCTGGTTTCGTCTGAGACAAGAAGGCCGAGAGGCGACATAAACTGAGCCATAAGAGCTAATCAGAGGGTGAGGTAGGTTGGACAATGAGAGCCTTCTTCCACGGATGGCGATGGCCATTACGAAAGCACATAGTTTTAAATTGATGGGCGATAAATTTAGTACACATATCAGATTTATTTTCTTTACTCAGAGAGTAGTAGAGGTATGGAACTCACTGCCTGCAATGCTCGTCGACTCTTCAAATTTAAGGGCATTTATATCCTCAATGGATAGGCATATGGACGACTTTGGAATGGTGTAGGTTAGATGGGGTTCAGATTAGTTTCATAGGTCAACGAATCATCGAGGGGCGAAAGGCCTCCACTGCACCGTAATGTTTATGTTCTAACTCGATGTTCTAAAGAGCAATTTGTGCATCCTGGTACATGAGTAACATCGGGTTATTCTGAAGAAGCGGGAAATTAAATAATGAATACTTCTTGCAAAGGGTCTCGGATATGATCTTAAAGTTTTCTTTTTCTGTGTCTGTAAAGGGCAGTTCAGAGAAAGCAGCGGTTGTATTGTGTGTAGTTGTGATGCCTGAAACTGACAAAACAAACACAAGTGCTTTCGAAATTTTTCAAAGATGTTTCCCTTTGCATACTAGGGGTTGAAGGCCTTAGTTTATTAAGTAGAGACCTGATAATGAGAGATATTCTTATGATTATTCAATGTCTTGAAAATAACATAGCCAGTGAATACCTGATGAATATTTCTCCTCAATGGGAGAATAACACTGGCGAAGTAATTTACAGATACTTGGAAGGGCAAGCACTGCTTAAGGATAATAAATGTGGCTTTGTGCATGTCAAATCATGTCTCACTAAATTGAGTTTATTGAAGAGGTAACAAGGAATTTGGATGAATGCATTATGGTAGACGCTGTCAGTATCAACTTCAGGAAACATTTCGACAAGATTGGTAGGCACATTAGTGAGGTTCGGTCACATGGATTTCAGGGTGCCTTGCCAATTGAATACAAAACTGGCTTAAAAGTAAACTTCGGAGTGATGGTAGAGGTTTGATTTTCATTCTCGAGGCCTGTAACCAGCGGCGTGTTGGAGGTCAACATGGTGTCGTGGAGAGTGAATATAATCTCCGAATATAACTGGTCCTCGATCAGATTGGTTTATGGACCAAGGAGTCGCAGATGGAGTTTAATTTAGACACATTTTGGTAACGTAAAGCTGACAAACCTTATACAGTTAATGGTTTGGACCTGTGGAATATTGCTGAACAAAGTGACTTAACGTTGTAGGTGCATTTTTCCTTGAAAGTTGTGTCTCAGTTAGACAGGGTGGTGATGAACACATTTGGCAGTCTTGCCGTCATTTGTCAAAGCGTTGAACATGGAAGTTGGGAGATCACATTGCAGGCCCTTGGTGAGACCACTTTGAGAATGTAACCAAAAACTAGGTTTGTTCTGCTGAAGGAAGCACGTGGTAAAACGTGGGAGGGTGCGGAGAAGATTCACAAGAATGTCGAATGGGTTCAAGTGGTATAAGAGAAGATAAATGTTTTGAGGCTTTCCCCCGGATTTTCGGAGGCTGAGGGGCGAACGGATAGAAGTTCATAAAATCATGAGGGGCATAAAGAGTGCGAATAAGCAAGGTATTTTTTTTCCCCAGCACAGGTGGGGAAAACTAGATGGCATAGTTTTAAGGTGAGACGGTAAAGGTTTGAAAATGACCTGAGCAGAAACCTTTTCACGCATAGCGTGGTGCGTGTTCACAGTAAGCTGTCAGAAGAGTCTCGTAGAATTAAACACTTAAAAGAGGTTTGGATGGTTACATGAATATGAGGGATTTAGTTGGACATGGGATACATGCTGACAAATGAGACGAGCACAGATTGGGATGTTTGATCCATGCGGACAAGTTGAACTAAAGGATCTGTTTCCGTGTTCTATTACTTCTGGAATCTCTGAGAGGCATGAGGAGAAAAGCTAAAGGGGCCTTTCTATTGGCGACTCTCTTCACCACAATTTAATGGCGCAATTCTGTTCTCATTTAGTTAAAGCTGAGTGAAGTAGCATTTGAGAGAGAAGTGAGTCACAGATAATGCGATATCGACATGAAAGTGATGCTGAAACTACAACCAGATCAGGTCGAAAGTTAATGTCGGCGGTTGAAGGTCCACTCTTGATCCTCAGTCCGACTTTGCTATGTTCCATTCACTCCCTCAAATCGACTGGACAGAAGCAGCTGGAGGAGAATAACTCTCGTGTTCAGAAACAGAGGAGACCATTTAGAACCTCAAGATTGTTGCACATGGTTTGGGGTATTAGGGAAATGCAAGTGGAAAGTTCAGGCTGGTTCCAAACGAAGCTCTTCATCTCTCTCTTTACACTCTCTGCAACTTGTGCTTCATCTGTTGGACTGTTTGTAAACCCAGATTCACTGTGAGTACAGCTCTCATGCTTCATTCACAGACGGTTCACAAACTGCATTTGTTTCACTGACTGCAACATTTAATAACAGGACCCGCAGGAAAATAACACCTGGTAACTTTCCAATAACAGAGCATGAGACCATTAGAAACAGAAGCAGGTAATTTGCATCGCTCCCACAACCCCAGGCCACCCTTGCTCATCGATAACATCATGGGTGATTTGCTCCCAAATTTTCTTAAATCCCAAGTCTTTTATTGCTCTCAACTGTCTGATAGATAAAAATCTACTTTCTTGTCTTTAAATATTTTCAGTGACCTCGCTCCCTGACTCGCTTGAATAGCGAATTTCCGACATTCACTGCCCTCTGCTTGAAGAAAACATTTCTTGTCCTTACACCATGACCTATTTTTGTTTCAGCTGCAGAAGCAGCGGAATCCTCGATCAGTGGGCTGACGAGAAGGTGAATCACTGATTAAAAATTACCTTGGAGCACACGCCAAGTAGGAGCGGACACTAAACTGCTGGGCAATTGAACAGTTATATTTGGGTAGTTTCGTCATCCGAATCGCAAATTAGGTAATGTCTCCCATCCACCCTCCTCGTCTAACTAAAGAAGGTTTATGTGCCCCTAACTGGGAAAAATAATGTTTTATTATACTCTTTATTTTTCTACATTTCTTTGGGAGTTTAAAATCATGAGAATATCGGTTAGGGCAGTTGAATGTTCCTCCTGCAGAGCGTGGGCGGTAAAAGCCATCACATGTATCCCTGCTGACTTCCTCTGCGGTAACTGCACCCAGCCACATTAGGAAACTGGAACTGGACACGAATGAAATTCAGATAATTTGGGAGACGGAGGGGCTTACTGAGAGTAGTAGTTACAGGGAGGTAGTCACACCTCAGGTGCAAGAATAAGGCAAAATGTTTACAGTCAGGGGTCGGAAAAGGAACCAGCAGATAATACAGGCAACTGCTGTAGCCACTCCCCTGAATAAGTACACCGTTTTGAATACTGTTGGGGTGTATGACTTACCAGGAGTAAAGAATAGGTACAGGTCACTGGCGCAGTGACTGTCCATGTCGCTCAGACCTGAAGGGGACAGAGGAGCACAGCATGATTCACTGGGGAATCCATAGGGAGGGGAACAGATAAAAGGTGAATGGAAGCTTCGTGCTAGGAAAAAACGGTGTTGTTATCCACGGTTCTGTTGCTCTTGCCATGTGCTGGTGAGGCATGGAATACGGAGAGATATGGGTTAAACACGTGGCTACAGGGATGTTGCACGTGGGAGGTTTTGGTATATTTGGATTATTGGTGTTTATTCTGGGGTACGTGAGATCTCTACAAACAGGATGGTCCACACCTGAATTAATGGGTAGAATAATCTTTGGGTGGAATGTTGCTCATGCTCTTCGGGAGAGTTTACACCAATTCAGCAGAGAGATGGGAAAATAAGTTGTAGTTCCAGTGTCCAGGAGGTGGAGAGTAGAGAGCTCAGAAATGAGGTTTCAAGGTAGCAAAAGTTCACCGGCAAGCAAAAAAGCGGTTTGCAGTGTGTCTACTCAAACGGCAGGAACATCCAAAATAAAATGCATGAGCTTGCAGCACGGGTTGGTAGCTGGGACTTCGATGTTGAGGCCATTTCCGAGACTGGTATGGAACAGGAACAAGAATGGTGGTTGCAATTTCCGGGAGGAAAATGTTTCAATAAGAACAGAGAAGAAATTAAAAGACGGGGAGATGTCGCATTCATCATCAAGGGCAGTATTTCGGTAGCAGAAAGGACGGTTGTCAACAAGTCCACTGAGGCAGTATGGGCTGAGGTCAGGAACAGAAAAGGTAAAGTCATCGTGTTGTGAGTTTTATGTTGGCCTATGAATATTTCCAGAGGTGTAGAGAAAAGGACACCAAAGATAAATCTGGATAGAAGTAAAAGTAGCAGGGTAGTTGTTAAGTGGGGCTTGAATTTTCCAAATATTGACTGGAAATACCATACTTCGAGTATTTTAGATGGATCAGATTTTGGCCAATGCGTGCAGGATTGCTTGCTGACACAGTATATAGACAAACCCACATGGGGTGAGGTCACATTGGATTTGATACAGTGTAAAAAACCCAGCCAGTTATTAGATTTTTGTAGCACTTTGGTGATCGTGACCATATTTCAGTTCTTTCGCTGTGGAAAGGGATGGGTATGGGATTCTCTGTGAAGCCAATTAAGAGATTACACAGACTTTAACATTGGTCTTTATGTCGTACTTGTCGACAGGAATAGTGACAGAAGAAGGGAGCAGGGCAAATGTTGTCATCTTCTTCAAGAAGAGAGGAGAGGCAACCCTGGTAATTATAGACCAGTGAACTTTACTTCGATTGTGGTAAAGTGTTGGAAAGATTTATCAGAGATAAGAATCATAATCATCTGGAGAGGAATACGTTGATTAAGAATATTCAACACGGTTTTATGAAGAGTACGTCGTGCGTCACAAATAGTTTTGAGTTCATTGATATTGAGAACAAACCGGTAGATGAGGGTAAAGAGCTTGATGTTAGCCTTTGACATTGATCTTTATGTCGTACTTGTCGACAGGAATAGTGACAGAAGAAGGGAGCAGGGCAAATGTTGTCACCTTCTTCAAGAAGAGAGTAGAGGCAACCCTGGTAATTATAGACCAGTAAACTTTACTTCGATTGTGGTAAAGTGTTGGAAAAATTTATCAGAGATAAGAATCATAATCATCTGGAGAGGAATACGTTGATTAAGAATATTCAACACGGTTTTATGAAGAGTACGTCGTGCGTCACAGATAGTTTTGAGTTCATTGATATTGAGAACAAACCGGTAGATGAGGGTAAAGAGCTTGATGTTGTCTACATGGATTTCAGTCAGGCGTTTGATAGGTTGCCCCACGGTCGGCTCGTGTATAAAATACGGAGGCATGAGATTGAGGAAGATTTCGACTTTCGATCAAAAATTGGCTGACTGAAAGAAGAGAGTGTGGTGTTTGCTGGAAAATGTTCACCCTGGAGTTGAGATGCTAGTAGCGTACCGCAAGGATCTGTTTTGGGTCCACTGTTGCTTTTCATTTTTATATATGACCTGGATGTGAGGGAAGAGGAATTGCGAATTCCACTGATGTCGCTGGATTTTTGAATCGTACTGAAGGATGTAGTAGGCTGCAGAGGCACACATACAAGCTGTAGAGCTGGGCTGACAGGTGGCAAATTGAGTTTAATGTGGAAAAACGTGATGTGATTCACTTTGGAAGGAGCATCAGGAATAAAGAGTAGTGAGAATGGTAAGATTGTTGGTAATATAGATGAGCACAGATATATTGCTGTCCACGAACATTGACCCTGAAAGCTGCCACTCATGTTGATAGGGTTGTTAAGAAGGCATACAGTTTTCTACATTTTATTGGTGAAGGGACTGCGTTTTGGAACCACGTGGTCATGCTGCTGCTGGACAAAAATCTGGTGCAGCGACAATTGGAGCAACGTATACAATTTTGTTTACCGTATTATAGGAATTGTGGATGCTTTGGGAAAGGTTTAGAAGAGATTTAAAGGGATATTGCTTTGTATGGTGGAAAGATCTTATGAGGAAAGGCTGAGGGAATTGAAACTGTTTTCGTTGAGAGAAGACGCTTGAGAGTTTACTTAATTGAGACAAATAAGATAATCAAAGCATTAGATCGGGTAGACAGTGATAGCCAATTTCTCCAGATGGTGATGGCTGGCACGAGGGGACATAACTTTAAATTGAGGGGTAATAGATATTGGACAGCTGTCAGAGTTTCTTTACTCAGAGAGTAGTAGGGGCGTGGAACACACTGCCTGCAACAATAGTCTAGCCAGCTTAAGCGCATTTAAATGGTCATTGAATAAACATACGGATGAAAATGTAATATTGTAGGATGGATACACTTCAGATTGGTTCCACAGGTCGGGACAACGTCGAGGACCGAATTGCCTCTACTGCCCTGTAATGTTCTATGTTCTATTGACATGAACAAAATAAGTGAACACAAGAGTTCATTGAGGAGTGACTGAGCTTGATGTCAAGGCACTTTTTCACTGAGGATGACATCAAGGATCTCAACAAATTTGTACTAATGGCAATTGGTTGCAATACCGACACGGGTTGGAGTGTTTTTAAGTACAAAGGAAGCCGTTTCTGGTTCGATGATCTCAATCCCCTCAATCCGAGGCGATCTTTGCAAGACATCTTCGAGATACTTTCATCAGTGCAAACATCTTTAACTCCTTAATTATTGTTTTTCTTCCAACAGAAAGTCAGGCGTGGAGATGTTAACTGAAGATTACACAATCTTCGAAACAATTTGCCTCACCTCAGCTCCTGAAGCACTCTGTATCCATGTGCAGGATAGTCTGTATAACATTCAAACTTGTGATATTAAATCAGTGGTAACATTCCTGCAATAGTACTAGCAGATAATGCACTTTTCCACAGTAAGACGAGCTAATTGAACAACTTACGTTGGCTTCGCAGCAAAATGAGGAACCTTTCAGCCTATTAAAACTATTAGAAAAGAAGAGGGTTTGCCCATTCCTTCCCCCTGCCTATAACATAGTCAAAGAAGGCGTCGAGTATTTTGGATTGGATCAGAGCCGCTCAAAACTATTTTAAGAAGACAGCCTGGATTCCAACATTTACTTATTTTCAAGGTAAATGTAAAATATCTCTTCCAGTTGTTTTATATCTGTTCAAACTACTCAATGTTAAGCAAAACACGACGAATTTAACAAGTGTAATTAAAATACAATCAAAGAAAGAGCGATTTCGAATAACGTAACTCTTCAAAAATTCAACAGAGTAGTATAAATTGTCACTATTAGTAATTAAGCGTTCGAATAATGGAACATCGCATAAACACAGCCTTTGATTACAAAAGAAAAAAATAGATTCAGATTCTCATGTGCAATTCTCCCATCCAGCAGGGAAAAAAATCCTGAGAAAGATCAGAGAGTGCAACCAAGAGACATTCACTGAAGCTTTGAATTCTTCTGAGACCCCAAAAACTAACATTCCCCAATGTTACTGAGAAAACAACACTTAGAAATCCTCCTCTACGCGAATTGGCCACATCACTTCAGGTTGCAGTATACTAAACCCAAGGCCTCCCAAGATATTTAACCAGGTGGTCGTTACGACGCAGCTCAGCACCGCTCGTTCAATGTCTTTCTTAAAAGAGTCCAGGGCAACATAACCTCTTGAGCTCTAACATCATCAGAAGAGTAAGCACATTAAGATCTTAATCGGGAAGCATGGGGAGCCAGTCAGGGCCTAGACCCTTTGCAATCGGGCATGGAACAAACCTTGGAGAGCCGCTTGATTTACTGAGACAGGTGAGGAGGAAGCCAATCTGCAGCTCGACTCAGTGGTACAGGGACCTATTCTGTAATTGATGCTCCATCATGATGCTCCATCATAAATGGATTAGATTTAGCACAGACACACTGCTCTGCATTATTCCTGCGGCTCCATTGATAGTGGATTATATGTGGAATTTTAACATGGTTTTGTCGCAGTGACGAGGGAAGCGAATAGTTTTGCGTGAAGTTTCAGTACGACAAGATACTGAAAGGTATAAGCTGTTGGCAATGGCTAACTGTTTCAGAAAGATAGTTGTTGTTGGGATTGTGACATCATGATGTTCAATGCTGGGTCCACCACCAATTGAACATTAATGTGGGCAGATCACATTCAGAGTCTGTATCTCTCTATCAATCGATGTGGGGCTCTGCAGAGGCACATAAACGTTTAGAATGTCCTATCCTGAGTAAGTATGTAATTTCTCACCCGAGCATTGTCTTTTTAGACATAAGTGCTCGCAACCAAACTTCAAATTTCAACACAATCTCTTCTTATTCTCTAGCAGCGCTACAGATTAAATTAACAGCTTCTTCACTTTCTCCTCATTGTACCGTCTTCTCAGGTATTAGACTGGTGACGGTCATTTGAACTGTATCTGTAGCAGTTTTACAAAGGTGAGTAAAACTGTACTCAGTGCCCCTAAAACTCTCTTATTCATACTCGGCAATTGCTGGAAGACGGATTTACATATGTCTCTGAATCGTCTTATACTAAAGGAAAACTTATAATTTATGACCCAATTACTGGCGCCCTATATGTGATATTTTTGTTGCCTCATGATCAATGACACGCAGTCCACTTGGGAAAGCAACTTTTCCTAATCTGGCACCATTTCCAAAATGCAAAATGAGATGTATGTTTTTTTCCTACATCCAAACCGCTTATATGCATTTTTAAAAACTGATACACGTGGTAGCCCATGAGCAACGGCTGTCAGTCCAGAAAAGAACGCTAATCTGTGTGAGTTGTCTCTACCTACCAATCCACAACTCTTGTAGTATTCTTAAGCCCCTTACCCATAGACCTTTGCTTAAGTGTCAATAACTTGTAAAAAGTATTCTGCAAATTCAAGTAAACCACTAAAACTGGCTTTCATTTGTGGACACCTCAACAAACACAAACCCCGCAGGTTTATCAATCTGACTTCCATTTCCTGAATCTAAGCTTTCTCCTCAAAATTATATCGTGAATCCCCAAGTGTCTAGTTATCATGTTCCTTACAAAAGATATGTTTCTTACATCTGACATCAAGTTGTGCAATATTTAACTTTTTTTTTTCTGTTTTCCCTTTCAATTTATCGTTTTAAATATTTAAATATTTAGGTTTAAAAAACCTAATTTCCAGTCTGTTGGCATGAGAATTTTAAGAATACAAAGAAATTTGAAGAATATTCAAATATTCTTTCTTTTATATCCAACATCGGACAAGCTCAGGCATAAGGCTAGATGTTTAGATTTGGATTTGTCGGCATAGATTGGTGGGATCGAAGGGTCTGTTACAGCGCTGCATGACGTTGTTCCTTTTTCACTGGATCCATTGCCATCTCCCTGAAAACTCTGGGATGAAGCACATCTCATGCAGCAACTTGCCAAACTTCACTTAAACTAGTTCTTTGAGCTGGTGCTCATTATTAATTCCAATCTCCCAGTTTCTCACTTTCATTAGTCACTCTTTCCTGCAGCATTTCTGGAAATATTTCCATGCCTTCCTGTGTGGTGACGGAACGAATTTTTTCTCCCCAGCGGGCAAGGCAGCCTCCATCATCAATTGAATGTACAGGGGGATGGTACCCATTCATCTGCAGAAAGTGCAAGAGTCACAACAGTGCAATGAAACTCACTTCAAGGTCACTGACAGCACAGTCCTCCCCTAATGTGAGGTCACAGGTTATGCTGAAAGAGGTGACACAAAGCTGTGAAAACATCTGGAGTCAGGTATTTTGTGACACTTGGCCATCTGGTGAATTATGAGAGACACGGCTAAAAGGGTTGCCTGGTGGCACAGCGGTTAGGACTTCTACCTCACAGCGCCATAAACCGAATTTGGATTCCAACTGAGATGACTATCTGTGTGGAGTTTGCACATTTTCCCCATGTCTGGGTAGGTTTGCTCTGGTCGTCTCCAACAGGTCAAAGACGTGCGGGTTAGGTCAATTGGCCATATTAAATTGCCCATACTGATGGTTGCATAATTATTTGGAATATGGGTCTGCGGGTTACTTTTTGGAGGGTCAGCGTGGGATGGTTGGGCCGAAGGGCCTGTTTCTGTATTGGAGGGAATCTAATCTAAAAGCTTGTATTGTTCACGCCTGAAGCTCGCCTCTCAGCCGTGGAACATTCTATGTTTTTTAAAGTATGTCAAACGACTTTCTGTGTTTTTCTTTCCGAGAACTTTATAGAATGGATTACTATGTTTTTTTCTTCGTATAACTCCGATCGCATAGGGTGCAAAGCAACAACAGGAAACTGAACATACCTTGTGGTTTTAAAAAATATAAGTTCCATCCATTATGTTATCGGGGATATAAACAATGCAGTGAACTAAGCAATGTTACGCTAGTGTGTGTTTCCAAAAAACGCTTGTGTTTAATAAATGGCATCTGATTGATTTCCAGATTCAAATTTGTGGAATTATTTATTCTATCTGAAACAAATCGGTGTAGTCGGCAGGGTCCTGTCTACTGGTCTAGACAGCTGGCCACTGTCCAGTAACTAGAGAAGAGTACTGAATAACATTGCAAAGAATCAGACGTCAGTAATTATTGACTTGTCCTGTCGTGTCAGAGGTGAGCGCAAACAAACAGGGAAGGACTTCTTTCCCTAGCATCTAGTCCGAGAGGTAGTTCAAAGGTGAGATACCCGTGCGAAACTCTTCACGCTAAAGTAGGAGTGGACACTGGAAAATGACACCGGAGACATGATATTCCGATGTCAGTGTTAGTATTCCTTTCTGGGAAATAGACATAGAATAAATTTGTGCAATCCAGGAGAGATCAATTTCAGTAGGAACGATCTCAAGTGAGATGCAGCCGGTGCAAAAACACACAACACTAGTGGGCAGTGGGTAAATCCGATCGTTGGACAAAAGTGCGTGAGTAAAAACGTTCCTTATTAGAGCAGAACACGAATATAAATGGGGACACCTACTTCAGCGTCAAGAGATTCCCTGTTTGTTTGCGCTCACATCTGACGCCACAGGGCTGCCACTCTCGCATTCACTTATAACAAGTCAATAATTGCTGACGTCTGATTCTTTGCAAAACTGTTTAGTATTCTTGTCCAGTTACTGGACAGTGGACCCTGGGTTTTCACATTAATCAATATATGACCGGCAGACATCCATTGATAAAGCAAATAAGAAAGGGAGAGATAGGAATCCTTCCAAAACCTAGATCAACAGCGAAAATTGTTCTCAGGCGAAAATAAAGATAGGACCAAGAAAGTTGCAGTCTGTTTCGTTCACGAATTGACCAGCCGCATAGGTCAAATGTTGGAATCCACAAAGAAATGGACCAAAGAAAACAAAATCCTTCAATTCGGTATGGGCGAATTGGAAAAGTGTATCCAGTTTTTGGACTATAATCAGTAAAGATCATTGCCACCTTATAGTTCTGGAGACGTTCCATCCACACCGCTTCCAATATTGAACGAGCCGTCTAACGAGGTAAAGTTGACTCCAATGCAGGTTCGGGACGATGGAGAGAATGCTCAGTTCCATCACAAACCATTCACCACTTGTGAACAATGGCTCGTGTGCTGCCGAAAGACCGATTGCGTGAATGCCAAATTCCGGTCAGAATTAGACATGATTTGTATGCGCCACCAACTACATCTTAAGGATATCTATCAACCTGTCTGGGCTGCGGATCGACAGGCCAAGTCGCGCCTCGCACCGGCGGGACTGTCAAATGTCATTTTGTAAAACAGAGAAAATATGATGATGGTAATGGTCGATGGCCAAAAGGTATCCCTAACAGTACATCAATGGAGGACAAACAAGAAGCTTCTGGTAGATGTAGGGCCAAACTCTAACGAGTGTTGTGCAAACCGCTCACCAGTTGGACTAAAATAAGCAATAATAAACAATAGATGGGAGGTGATCCACCCGAATATGAGCAACAAGTCTTTGATGTCTATAAAGCAAGTTCAGGAAATCACCAGGCAAATTATCTGACCAAACATTTATACAGGTTTTCAAGGACGGTATGTCACTCGCGAAACAGGTAATCCTAAAGATGGGAGTCGTTGTCCTCCAATGCAACAAAGCCTTGGTAGAATGCGCATCGGGTGTTAACGAAGGGATGGAAGGTAAGAAAACCCGGGTGAATAAAACTCGAAAGAGTGGGCGCCCTGTCAGAAAGGATTTGAGCTGCACGGAGAGGCTGAACAGGCTGGAGCAGTTTTCCCTGGAGCGTCGGGGGCTGCCGGGTGACCTTATAGAGGTTTACAAAGTTATGAGGGGCATGGAGAGGATAAACAGATAAAGTCTTTTTCCTGGGGTCGGGGAGTCCAGAACTGGAGGGCATCGGTTTTGGGTGAGAGGAGCAAGATATAAAAGAAATCTAAGGTGCAAAGTTTTCACGCAGATGGTAGTACGTGTATGGAATGAACTGCTGGTCCAATTGCAGGCTGATGGAGGCTGGTACAATTGCAACATTTAAGAGGTATTTGGGTGGGTGTATGAATATGAAGGGTTTGGAGGAATATGGGCCGGCTGCTGGCAGGTGGGACTAGATTTAGTTGGGATATCTGGTCGACATGGACAGATTGGACCGAAGGGTCTGTTTCCATGCTGTACATCTCTATAACGCTATGATTCTTAACAAATAAAAAACACTCTTGCTGAAATTGTGGCAACAAGGGCCACTTTACCAAGTCTTGAAGGGAACCTAGACCGAGCAAAGCAAAGTCTGGAAGTGTCTATCAGTATTGTGACCAAAGGATCCAATCTCAAGACACTTGTTGGGTAAAACATGGCAAACCAACAAACCAAAACACATTAGACTGACGTCCGCCAACTCCCACGGTGTTGAGTGATAAGGAAGGTAGGACTTACGTGACTGTATTAGTTGGAGGCAGACAATGTGAGATGCTTGTCAACACGATAGCCGCCATATCTAATGCTGATCTACCACTGCTCAAAATGAACAAAGTGGTTTCTGGAGCGGGGATTTACGGACATCTAACCCTTGCGCATTTGAGCGAAACCACTCCAACAGAGACCAATAACCTGTATATACCGATTTGATTTTATGTATGTAAAAATAATTTGGGAATCATTAAGGGGAATGATTTAATTAAGGACTACGAGGTCCTTATAGATTGTGGGAAGGGAAAATTAATCTCGCCCCTTTCTGATGGGAAAACGAAACGAAATGGCGAGTTGTGTGAGTTACCTGGTTACCGTCCAAACCACAGCCCCCACAGGATGTGATTGGCAACTGTAGGACAACCACTTTGGTGCCATTTGTGGCTCCGGGGGTGTGGGCAGAAAGTAGACTAGAAAGAAGCTTCAGTAAAATCGACCCCATTGTCGTCAAGGGCTCTGAACACAAGCTGCATCGGAAATCTCCTTTAAAACCGTCTTCTTCACGGGCTGATGTGGAGATTGTAAGTTGACTGGTGGAAAAGGGAATTCCCCGGGAAACAACGTGTACTGCAAATTCCCCACGTGACCAGTCAGTAAACCTGACCGGATTTACCGACTGAAAATTGTTTACATCGCCTTTATTAAGGTCATCATAAAGTACTCAGTATAGTCGCCAGTCTATCCATAACCGAAACTGGACTCTCCCCGTTCGCAAAAAAATCTCTTCTGTACTGGATATTGCAAATGGATTCTGGTCTATCGCCTTCCATCGTGATTCCCAAAATAAGTTTGCATTTATCTTTGTGGATAAACTATATACGTGGATTAGACTTCCAAAGGTTTCCATAGTAGTCCAGCCATGTTTCACCGTCAAATAAGAAACGTACGTAGCGACATCGATTTATCCCATAGCAGGACAAAACTCCAATGCGTCGATTTCACTGTTCTGGCTTCTGAGTCCAAACCGGTTCATCAGGAAGTTCTGTAATTAATCCTCAAACACTTGCATGATACAGGGTTAAAAGCCAGTCCGAAAGAGCACAGGCTGACAAAAGTAAGGTTTTTATTTAATTGGGACAATTAACCTCCCAAGGCACGAAACAGCAAGATGACTCCTCTTTGAAACTGAAAGCCATGTTAATGTCAGCCCCAGAACGGGATTGCCAGATGTGAGTAAAGACTTCGACATTTATTGTAAGAACGAGGGGGCTTTCACTCGGGGGTGGTCACCCAGTTCCAAGACGATGATCAGTGACCGATGTTGTACTTGCCATTTCAGAGGGACTGGCAGTTAATGGATTGCCTAGATGCATAGCTGTGTTAGTCTGTGCTGCATGGGAATCAGGGTCTGTGAACCCTTTGTGGTGACTGGGAATGTGACCTTACATACTAAGCATCTTTGTCATCATAATTCTGTCTTTTGTCCCCATCACACGCATGGGTTGAACTCATGGGAAGCCATCCGCTGTGCCCGCTGTTCAGGCTTCCTCAACCATACAGCATCGCCCACAATGCTAGATGGATGGGACAACTGGGGTTTCTTTGTGGAGACGTCTGCTGCACGTGGAGCTTTAGGTGCCCAGCGAACGTTCCAGGGGAACCTGCAGGGGGGGAAACGGCAGCAGATTTGGTTGAATAAGAGCGTCTGTGAGTGCCTTGTTCAATCCAAATGCTCAGTGGGTTGGAGTAGGCGTGGGTTGCATGTCAATACAATGCAATCCCATTCCCAGCTCCTTTCTCCATCCGGTCGCCGATCAATTTCCTCTGGGAGTATACTGAGTCTTGGATTTGTCAATAAGATGACATGTAAAATGTTGAAAACAGTTTGGATTGCAATTCAGAATGATTACGTTGGAAGTGACCATTGTACCGAATTTGTCTGTGGCCTAAACGCCTACCCCTGGCTCCGTCCAAACGGTTGTCGATCTTGCTACCTTGCCTCCGTGGTCCCGTCTGCTCGCCCTCCTCTGAACATCCACCTGTTATCTTTGAAATGGTTCAGAACTGAGACTGAGCGGTTGTTTATGATCGCCTTCCCTGTGTATGGGATAGCTAAGGGAGCGAGGGAACTGATTAATATGACCCCAATCTCGTAAAAAATGGCTAACCAACACTGCCGAGAGCGTTGAGGATATTAGCACTGCCATCTCTGATTTTACGCCTGGGCTTGTTGCCACCCACTCTGTTGCTGTGCAGAAAAGTCTGACCCTCCATTATTTGCCTCCAGAGTTTTACATGTGCTCCAACTGATGCATTTACATTCTTCATGCCTTGCATAATATGACTAATTTGCCTGACGACACACTACACGAGGCAGGTAAGATTACAACGCGCGGGGAGGCGGGGGGGTGGCAATTCCATGATTATAAGCCACCTGCCTCTCTTGGTTGGCTACTCGGCGGATATTGGAGCGCATATATTTTCCATGCGATGATTGTTCTCGTTGTTATTGTAATTGTTTGTTGTGTCTTTATGACACTTTTTCAATTCATATTGTACAATACGTACTGCTCGTGTTCTGACAAGATCTAGTCTACATTCTGACGTTACTGTTCGTCTCCTCCAGAAGGATGATTGGCAACCAGTGGAGCTTTGTTTGTAAATGTCTAGAGTCCACACTCTTCGTTGCTTTTGAAGCCGGGTGCGGGTTGGTGGGGGGTATGGGGGCGTGGGTGGGAGGGGTGCTGAATTCGGGTATTTTGGGACACTTAGCCAAAACCTGATTTGATAACGCGTGCAGCTTGTTCTCGCAGCCATGGAAAATTCGATGGTTTTTAAAGTGCGTGAAACGACTTTGTGTATTTTTTATTTTCTTTCTCTGGAACGGATTTATGCGATTTTTATTTCTTAGGAGAATTCCGTTCGCACACTCAGCAAAGCAACGAAGAGAACATCAGCAGACTGTAAGGTTTTAACGAATGAATGATCCATCCATTCTATAATCGTGGAAACAGACAATACAGTGAACTGAGCGATGTAAAGCTGCTGTCTGTGTCCCACAAATGCGTTTGTTTAATAAATGACATCTGATTGATTTCTCGATTTGAAACCTTCTCTTTTTTAACCGACAACAACTACATTTGAGATTGAGATTGGGTTCACAATTTGCCCCTGGCATAAGTCCATGTTGAGACAAGGATAAATAACTGAATGAATGACCAAAAGAGAACTGCAACCGGCAAGGTGCAGATATTGAGAGCATCAGCAGACTGTAAGGTTTAAAGAATGAGTAATCCATCCATTCGATAATAATGGAAACAGACAATACAGTGAACTGAGCAATGTAAAGCTGCTGTCTGTGTCCCACAAATGCGTTTGTTTAATAAATGACATCTGATTGATTTCTCGATTTGAAACCTTCTCTTTTTTTAACCGACAACAACTACATTTGAGATTGAGACTGGGTTCACAATTTGCCCCTGGCATAAGTCCATGTTGAGACAAGGATAAGTAACTGGATGAATGACCAAAAGAGAACTGCAACCGGCAAGGTGGAGATATTGGTTTATTCTGAAACAGCAGTGAGGACGAAGTGAAGACATGAGGATATTATGGAGGTGGTAGCAGACAGGTTGGGTGACAGAGGGGATATTGAGACATCAATTAGCTCAGGACAAAATGGGGTCAGGTGGTCACGAACACGTTTGTTCCTCCTCTGATGTTTGTAATTGAAGGGTATGAAATTCATAGAAAAGCAATGTGGTTTGTGTTTGAAAGTAAATGCAATAGTTTAAATCGTTCTTGAAAGCATAAATAGCATTGGCGTTCAAACTAGTTTACAGAATGAATAAATGGGCATAAATAGACTTACCAGGAATACCAGCAATAGCGAGGATGGGATAATAACCTGCCTGAATAATCAGCAGTATGGCATGTATCCGCTTTTCTAACCATACTCCAGACAGAGAAAGCCAGTGAAGACCCAAGGATAAACCCCTGCTCATTGTTAGAACATCCCAATCTGTTTGTCTCAGATTCTGATCCATTTTGGAACATTCCAGTTGATTCTACTCAGCTCCTGATCTCTCCCACTCTGTGGAGCTGCTGATTCCAATCCTGTTGAGGATGACGCTGCCACTGATACTGGGGAAAAACCCAGTGAAAAAAGTCCCTTATAAATAGAACAGGGAAAACCTCCAGTCACATAATAGTGATCCATGGAGATTTTCATCAATCACAGTCACTGAACCAACAGCTCCAATTAACTCTTTCCGTTTCAGTTGACAACAATACTTGGTTTGGGTGGAATGTTGACATCGCCTGATGTTGGTTTTATCGCTCATCTCCAATTATTCCAATAATTGTACAGGCAGTGTAGAAAGGTGACGCTTACTCTTTGCACGCTAAAATGATTCTGCTGTATTATCCACATATAATGCTGCATGTAACTGTGCTCTGAAGAGGCAATCGAGAGGTTGGTAATACACTGAAGTCTCCTCCACCACAACAACAGTCAATTCAATGACTGTCACTGGCCACATCTGTTCTGAACACGTTAAGGAAATATGGATTACTCTGGTCGTTCGTCTCGCTGAATGAAAAAGGTTAAATACCATGCACTTCCGTAATGTACTTCTGAAGCAGCAAACACATGTTTGCACAGTTTATGTATGTTGAAGCTATAACATTTCTGATCATTTGGCCTTAATCCATAAGTAAATGGTCCATTTATAATTACCATGGATCAAAAAATCACAGACACAATACATAGAACATAGAAAAGTACAGCGCAGTCCAGGCCCTTTGGCCCTCGAAGTTGCGCCGATCTAAGCCCACCAAACCTACACTAGCCCACTATCCTCCATATGCCTATCCAATGCCCGTTTAAATGCCCATAAACTGTGTGATTGATTAAGAAACAGAAAGGAATAGAATGTAACGTTTGTGGAGACACCCCAGTAAACACGATTATTTTTTTTTACTCGGAATAAAATAAAATAAAATCACATTTTGAGAGCGAGCAGCAGCGGAGATAAGACGAACCCGGAAGACTGCAGCTAAGGTAAGGCAGTTTTTTAAAAATTACTTACCCGTAGCGGACAGCGGTGTTTTCCCTTTCACAGAAGGAGCGAGAGCAGCGAGGGACGTGACGAGGACCAGAGGGGCAGCCGAGAAGGAAAGCATATATATCCGCAAGACAAATTGAGAGGAGTTACCGGGATTTGGTCACACCTAAGGCTCAGGACAAGGATAAATGAGTTACAGTTAGGGGGAGGAAAAGGGACAGTCAAACAGTGGAGGTATCCCCTGTGGACATTCCCCTCAGCAATAAGTATACCGTTTTGGATACTGCTGGGGGGATGACCAACCAGATGAAAGCCAAAGCAGTCAGTGCTCTGGCACTGTGACTGACACTGTGGCAAAGAAGGGAAGGGGGCAAAATACAAAAGTATTCGTGGTCGGGGACTCGATAGTTAGCGGAATCGACAGGAGAGTTTGTGGTCAGGATCGGGATTCCCGGAAGGTATGTTGCCTCCCTGGTGCCACGGTCCGGTACGTTTCCAATCGGGTGTATAAGGGTCTAAATGGGGAGGGCGAACAGCCAGAAGTGTTGTTACATATTGGCACTAATGATATAGCCAGGAAAAGTATCGAAGATATAAAAAGTGATTTCAGGGAGTTAGGGTGGAAGCTGCAAAGCAGGACTAACAGAGCAGCATTCTCTAGTTTACTACCGGTGCCACGAGATAGCAAGGCGAGGAACAGGGAGCGGCGCAGCTTAATACGTGGCTGCACGGCTGGTGTAGGAGGGAGGGCTTCAGATATGTAGATAATTGGAATGCCTTCTGGGGAAGGTGGGACCTGTACAAGAAGGACGGGTTGCATCTGAACTGGAAGGGGACCAATGTCCTGGGTGGAAGTTTTGCATGAGTAGTTCGAGAGGATTTAAACTAGTATGGCAGGGGGGTGGGAACCTGAGCTGGACACCGGAGATGAGAGTTGGTGCAGATGAGGCAGTAGCAAGAGGTAGACCAACTAGTGGGAAGGATTTTCCTGGCAAGGAACCAAGGTATCTGTTAAACTGTGTTTGCTTCAATGCAAGGAGTATCAGGAATAAAAGTGACGAACTTAGAGCATGGATCAGTACCTGGTGCTATGATGTTGTGGCCAAAACAGAGACATGGGTTTCTCAGGGGCAGGAATGGTTGCTGGATGTTCCAGGGTTTAGAGCATTTAAAAAGAATAGGGAGGGGGAAAAGTGGAAGGGGTATAGCACTACTAATCAGAGAGGGTGTCACAGCTACAGAAGCTTCCATTGTCGAGGAAGATCTGCCTACCAAGTCAGTATGGGTGGAAATTAGGAACAGCAAGGAAGCAGTCACCTCTTTAGGGGTTTACTACAGGCCCCGCAATAGCAGCAGGGAGATGGAAGAAAGCATAGCTCGACAGATTTTGGAAAAGTGTGGACGTAGTAGGGTTGTTGTAATGGGTGACTTTAACTTTCCCAATATTGATTGGAACCTCCTTCGAGCAGAAGATTTGAATGGAGCTGTTTTTGTAAGGGGTGCTCCGGAGGGTTTCCTAACTGTTAAACTGTGTTTGCTTCAATGCAAGGAGTATCAGGAATAAAAGTGACGAACTTAGAGCATGGATCAGTACCTGGTGCTATGATGTTGTGGCCAAAACAGAGACATGGGTTTCTCAGGGGCAGGAATGGTTGCTGGATGTTCCAGGGTTTAGAGCATTTAAAAAGAATAGGGAGGGGGAAAAGTGGAAGGGGTGTAGCACTACTAATCAGAGAGGGTATCACAGCTACAGAAGCTTCCATTGTCGAGGAAGATCTGCCTACCGAGTCAGTATGGGTGGAAATTAGGAACAGAAAGGAAGCAGTCACCTCTTTAGGGGTTTACTACAGGCCCCCCAATAGCAGCAGGGAGATGGAAGAAAGCATAGCTCGACAGATTTTGGAAAAGTGTGGACGTAGTAGGGTTGTTGTAATGGGTGACTTGAAATTTCCCAATATTGATTGGAACCTCCTTCGAGCAGAAGATTTGCATGGAGCTGTTTTTGTAAGGTGTGTTCAGGAGGGTTTCCTAACTTAGTACGTTGACAGGCCGACGAGGGGAGAGGCCATTCTGGACTTAGTGCTCGGAAACGAGCCGGAGCAGGTATCAGATCTTGTTGTTGGAGAGCATTTTCGTGATAGCGACCACAACTGCCTCACATTCTAAATAGCTATGGAGAAGGAGAGGATTAGGCAAAATGGGAAGATATTTAATTGGGGAAGAGGAAACTATGATGCGATTAGACATGAGTTAGGAAGCATGGATTGTGAGCAATTGTTCCATGGTAAAGACACTATAGACATGTGGAGACTGTTTAAGGAACGGTTGTTGCAAATAATGAATAAATATGTCCCTCTGAGACAGTCAAGAAGTGGTAAGATAAAGGAACCTTGGATAATGAGAGTGGTGGAGATTCTCGTCAAAAGGAAAAAGGTAGCTTACATAAGGTGGAGGTAGCTCGGGTCAAGTTCAGCTCTAAAGGATTCCAGGCAGGCGAGGAAGGAGCTTCAAAATGGTCTGAGGAGAGCCAGGAGGGGGCACGAGAAAGGCTCGTCAGAACGAATTAGGGAGAACACAATGGCATTTTATACTTATGTAAGGAATAAGAGAATGGTCAAAGAAAGATTAGGGCCAATTAGGGATAGCATAGGGAGTTTGTGTGTGGAGACTGAGGAGATAGGGGAAGCCCTAAATGAGTTTTTTGCTTCTGTCTTTACGAAAGAAACGAACTTTTTAGTGAATGAAACCTTTGAAGAGCAGGTGTGCATGCTGAAATGGATAGAGATAGAGGAAGCTGAGGTGCTGAAAATTTTGTCAAACATTAAGATTGGCAAGTCGCCAGGGCCAGACCAGATTTGTGCTCAGCTTCTTTGGGAAACGAGAAATGCAATTGCTTCGCCACTTGCGAAGATCTTTTCATCCTTGCTCTCCACTGGAGTCGTACCTGAGGACTGGAGAGAGGCAAATGTAATTCCTCTCTTCAGGAAAGGAAATAGGGAAATCCCTGGCAATTGCAGACCAGTAAGTCTCAGGTCTGTCGTCTGCAAGGTGTTAGAAAGGATTCTGAGATATAGGATTTATCACCATCTGGAAGAACATGGCTTGATTAAATGCAGTCAACACGGCTTTGTGAGGGGCAGGTCATGCCTCACAAAACTTATCGAGTTCTTTGAGGATGTGACTAGAAACGTTGATGAGGGTTGAACTATGGATGTGGTGTATATAGACTTCAGCAAGGCATTTGATTAGGTTCCCCATGGTAGGCTCATTCAGAAGGTCAGGAGGAATGGGATTCAGGGGAACATAACACGAGGGGTGATAGTTTTAAGCTGGTTGGAGGAAAGTATAGAGGGGATGTCAGAGTGGGTTCTTTACACAGAGAGTTGTGAGAGCATGGAATGCGTTGCCAGCAGCAGTTGTGGAGGCAGGGTCATTGGGGACATTTAAGCGACTCCTGGACATGCATATGGTCACAGAAATTTAAGGGTGCATACATGAGGATCAGTGGTCGGCACAACATCGTGGGCTGAAGGGCCTGTTCTGTGCTGTACTCTACTATGTGCTATGTTCTATGTTCTATTCAGGGTATTATGTGCATCGACCGAATTTCCAAAGGAAATAATAGAACCAGGTACAATTACAACATGTATCAGGCGCTTGAATGCAATCAGCGAAACTTTCCAGCATCTTGGTCTGACAGTGAGCAAACTTGTCAAATAACACATAACGGTCGTCACGAATAGCGTAAAAACCACAGCCTCTTCCGATCATTGTGGGGTGTGTATCGCTGAGTTGTCATTCTCCATTTTGTGTACTTCAGAGAGAGAGAGGGAGATTGTGTGATCTCCAGTTCAGATTAAAGGAAAGCACAGGGTCAGTGGGGCAAATAACTGCTTTCAGCACTCTGATGCTCCACGTTGAGTTCACTGAAAATTTCAAGGACATTTCTTCTGCTGAACTTTGTGATTAATCGCAGTGAATGTCCGTGAAGTTCAGACGTTCCGTTGCAGTCTGCTGGTGAGATACAGCTTGAGAATCAGGCTCTAATGTTTTTCGGGAGAGGTGACCACACAGTCACACACACAAACACACATATATACACACAGGCACTCCCTTTCTCACTCTGTCTCTCTCTCTCTCTCTCTCTCACACACACACACACTCATAAACACGCACACACACTCTCACTCACTCACACACTGTGTCTCATTCACTCCCACTCACCCATAAACACACATATGTACTCACACACAAACATACACATTCGCTCACATGCACGCACTCCCACTATCAGACAGAGTTCGCTCATACACATACATACTCAAACTCAAAGGAATACACATACACATGTGCACACTCTTACACGCACAAACACTGTTAGCATTCAGGTTTCCAGCTCTCTGCAAGTGGAAGCACAGGCACACAGGGCACGGAATTTTCTTTTTGACACATTGGCTTCTCTTAGTCAGAGCACTAAGTATAAATGTTAGGCTGAAATTTTGCAGTTGTATCGGATGTTAGTGAAGCCGTACTTTGACTATTGTGTTCATTTTTAGTCACCTTGTTATCGGAAAGGTGTTATTGAAGTCGAGAGTGTGCAGATAAAATTCACAAGGATATTATATGGACTCAATACCAGAGTTATTGGAAGATGTTAGACATGTGCTTTTATTGTGTAGGAAAATGAGGGGGCTTTTACAAATGCGCATAAGACGTTGAGAGGCATCGACAGGGTGAATACACTCAGTCTTTTTTCCCATGGTAGAGGAATCGAGGACGAGAGGGCATAAGTTTAAGATTAGGTGCGACAAAATAAATGGGTCGTAAGGGGCGACTGCATTACACAATAGGCGGTATGTATATTTAATGAGCTGCTAGCGGAGCTGGTTGTGGTTGGTATGTTAAGAAAAATAAACAGGAAATAATTAGAAGAATATGGGTCAACCGCTGAAAAATGGATTCATCATGGATTACAATTTGTTCGGCACAGAACAGTTTGTGCCAAATGACTTGTCTCCATGCATTGGAAATCTATGACTCGATGAAAGGAGGTACGGCGAGCTGAATGATTTAATAAGAACGCCAGATGGTAGGAGAAGAATTTTATAACAGAAGAATATAAGAAACAGGAGTAGGAATAATTCATTTGGCCACTGGAGCTTGCATCGGCATTCAATTAGATCGTGACTGATGATTTTTGGTGCTTAACTTCACTTCCCTGACAGTTTACAATAATCCTTGATTGATTCACTGGTCGAATCTCTATTTTTGTTTGCCTTAAAAGCATTCGTAACTGGGGACCGAATTGCACAGATTCACCGCCCTTTGGAGGAAGAAGTTGCTCTTCAACTCAGTCCGTAATCTGGTCCGACTATTTTGAGACTATGACCCTAGTTTTAGTTTCATTAGCCAGAGCAAATAACTTCGCTGCTCGTATCTTATCTTTTGGCTTGATATTTTTACCTGTGTCCATAAAACCTCCCCTCAATCTTCTAAATTCTAATGAGAATAGTCTCAGTTTACGCTTCCTTTTGTCATCAGTCAAACCTCTCTACTCCAAAAGCAAAATAATGAACTTTCCCTGCATCCCCTCCAATGCCAATATATCTTTGCTCAAGTAAGGAGACCAAAACTGGCCTCACAAGAACCCTAAACACCTGCAGCTTAACCTCCGTCTTTCAACCTCCGTCCAGAAAGCTATTAAGGGCAATAATCAATTTGCCTTCTAATTTACCTTCTTCACCTGCAAATCAACCTTCTGTGATTCATTCTCAAGAACACCCAGGTCCCTCTGCACAACAGCATGCTGAAATATTAAATGACAGTCTAGTTTGCTGTTCCCCTGCCAAAATGCATGACTTCGCGTTTACCAATATTGTATTTCATCTGCTTGACCCTTTGCCATGCACTTAACATTTCTGTGTCCGTCTGTACACCTTCAGATTCTCCTGTACACGTTACACTGCCACTCATGTTACTGTGGTCTGCGAACATTGACACACTACACTTGGCCGCCAATTCTAAATCATCGATCTAAGTTGGAAACAATTGCGATCCCCACACTGATTCTTGAGGCACACCACTAGCTTTGAATGCCAACCAGAAAAACAACAAATTATCCACAATCTTTGTTTTCTGGTATTTCGCCAATCCTCTAATGGTGCCTCTGTTTTTCTGGGGAATGGCCACAGAGGGATTTCTACCCTCCCAGTCATCTTACTCTGCCATTTTCCTTCTTATCCTTGGAGTGTTTCCTTTTGATGTGACAATTACCCCGCCATTGTCCGTGTTACCGATGATTCCCACAGCCTCGCAGATATCCGATTGTATTCCCTGCATTGCTCCAATTCTGAAATCCCGAACATTCAGGAGCTTGGACTGGAGATACTCATTGTACATGTGCTAAGACTCAAGCACCTGAAATGTTCTTGTTTTTTTACACATAGTTCAGGAGGAATATCCATGGTTTTGGTTCACGTGCTTGGCCCCATTTTGGATTTGCCCTTTAAAACCCAAACACATCGATAACTTTTGTGCACCTTCTTCACTTGACCTTACATACGATGACCCCAAAATAAAGTCCTTGCAAATTCTAATCGCTAACCAGTGTATACATATGCAACATCCATGCTCCCACAAACCGAAACTTCCACTCGCCCATTTTTGCTTTGAAAATGCGACCTCCGTCTGAAGTTTCATCTGATAAGCGTTTCTGAAAGTTCACTTTTCTCGATGCCCCCGATTCCAGAAGTCCGTTCTTTTACTGGGAAGATCTGTCCTTCGGGTGATCTTTCCCAAAACTCCAGTGACTTAAAAGCAACAAAGCAGCACTCCAGAGAAGACACAGTAACAATGAACAAGACTCCTCTTCCCGTCTCCTCAATTAATTGCTTAACCAAACATGGTCAAGTCACAGAATCATGAAGTCATAAAGCATGGAAACAGGATCTTCGGTACAAACAGTCCATTTAAACAGAAATGGTCACCTCCACCTGCACTTAGCCGACATTACGCAAAACCTTTCTTATTCATGTAATTATCCAAATACCTTTTTTTAACGTTGTTACTGTCCCGCATTCATCACATTCTTCAGAAGTTCATTCCACACACGAACCTCTCTTAGTGTATAAATTTGCCCTTCATGTCTTTATTAAATCTGTCCCCTCGCAAAATCAAAAAATATACCTCATAATTTTAACTCCCCAAATATAGAGTAAATACTCTTGTCACTTAACTTAACTATCCCCCTCAAGATTTTAGACAACTCGGTAAAATCACCCCTCACCCACATGCTCCAGAGATAAAATGTCGTCGTCTCTCCAATCTATAATTGTTACACAAACACTGTTTGAAATTTATAGAATACTGAGAATCTGTGGACGTCTTGAACATCTCTGTCAGCTTCGCTATAGTTGCAAAATGCTTAAAGGCCACTGCCATCGTCTCTGAATCAAAGAAGTCGCCAGAATCCTGTCTTAAGAACGACCACCCCATTGTGCTTATAGCAATCATTATAAAGTGTTGCGAGAGGCTCGTGATGAAGAATGGTAAGACCCTGTTGACCACCTCAAAGGACACCCTGCAGATCATATATCGTCCAAACCATTCACCAAGTGATACCATTTCCATCATCCTCTGTCTGGCCGTCACACACCTGTCGAAAATGGACGCCCCTGTCAGATTACTCTTCAGGAGCTTCAGTTGAACACTATCATTCATTAGGATCTGATTGGAAAGCTGAGTCTGTTATGCCTACATATATCCCTTTGTTACTGGTTCTTGGACTTCTTTCCTGAGAGTCCTCGGTTAGTCCGGATTTGGAACAGCAT
>NW_025215230.1:0-1107 GCF_004010195.1 Chiloscyllium plagiosum | reverse complement strand
CTCCCCCCTCTCCTCCCTGACCTATCACCTTCATCTCCTTCCCCACTGACCTATTGTACTCTTATGCCACTCTCTCCCACCCCCACCCTCCTCTAGCTTATCTCTCCACGCTTCAGGCTCTCTGCCTTTATTCCTGATGAAGGGCTTTTGCCCGAAACGTCGATTTTGCCTGTCCTCGGATGCTGCCTGAATTGCTGTGCTCTTCCAGCACCACTGATCCAGTGAAATTATCACCCTCCTCCTTTAGGGTCCTCAACAGCATTGAACTATCATCAGTTCCCTATCCGGCACCCCACCTAACAAAAGCAATACCAGTGACCAGTGAATGTATATTCGGGCAGCAACAGGGAACTGACATCAGGTCATGAGGGTGATAATTTCACTGGATTAGTAATCCAGAGGCCATGCTAATGCACCAGGGTCATGAGTTCAAATCCTGTCATAGCAACTAGTGGAGTTGAAATCCATTTAATTGATTTGGATTTGAAAGCCTGTGTCTGTAATGGGGACCATGAGACGATCATCAAACATCTTCAAACAACAAAGTATGAAGCCAAACTGTTTTGGTTTTACTCCAGAAACTGGAGTCCAGTTTCTGTTTCTCAGCATCATCAGTGAATCACTCAATATCAACAGGCACTTTCTGGAAATCACGTGCTGCTCAGGTTTGCAACCACTAGTTCAAGCACAGTCATTTCAAGGGAATGTTAAGAAAAAGCTGAGGGAACAAATCAGTGGGTCAGACAGCTTCTGTGAAGGGAGAGAGGCAGAGATTAAATTTCATCAGGAACTGAAAAGGGAGTTATTGGAAAAATAGATAATGCTGAGCACCAGATGGCTCTGGGACGTGGATGTGGAGGTGCTGGGGTTGGACTGAGGGGGACAAAAGTCAGAAGTCACACAACACCAGGTCATAGTCCAACAGGTTTATTTGAAATCACAAGCTTTCAGAGCACTGCCCCTTCATCAGGTGACGTTCCGGGACCTGGGGGACAGGGTATGCAGGATCTAGGTCAAGCTGAGGACATAAGGAAATCTTGTTTAAAAACTATTAAACAATTTTGAAAATCTAGAGCTGACTAGTGATGTTTTTAAAGAAAGATTTCC
>NW_025215229.1:74050-75000 GCF_004010195.1 Chiloscyllium plagiosum | reverse complement strand
AACAAGCAGGCAGATTATTACCTAAATGGCAATAGATTGGAAAAGAGAGTGTTGTAATGAGACCTGGCTGTCATCTTACACCAGCCTTCAAAAGTAAGCACGGGTACAGCAGGTGATGACAAAGGCAAATTATATGTTGGGCTGGAAAGCAAGATAATTCAAATACTGGAGCAGGGATGTCTTACTGCAATTGTGCAGGGCCTTGGTGAGACTGTATCTAGAATGTTATGTGCAGTTTTGGTCACCTTATCTAAGAAAGGAAGTTCTGACTATTAAGATAGTGTAAAGAAAGTTTAACAGACTGCTTCTTGGGATAACGGACTGACATATGAGGAGAGATTGGTTCAGTTAGGACTATGTTCACTGGACTTGAGAAGAACAAGGGGGGAGTTCATGAAAAACTCAAAAATTCCAACAGGATTAGACAGGGTAGATGGAGAAAGGATGTTCTTGACGATGGGGGGATCTAGAAGCAGGGGACACAGTCTAAGGGTAACAGACGGCTTTTGAAGACACAGATGAGGAAGACTTTCCTTGCTCAGAGAGTGGTGAGCCTCTGGAGTTCTCTGCCATAGGAAACTGTTAAGCCAAACCATTGAACTCTTTTAAGGAACATGTAGATAAAGGTCTTATGTCTAAAGGGTTCAAAGGTTATAGGGAGAAAGTGGGAACAGGCTACCGAATTGGATGATCAGCCATGCACATATTGAATGGGCTGAAAGAACTGAATGGCCTACTCCAGCTTTTATATTTGATGTTTCTACTTAAACATTGGAACCAGAAGCAGTGTTTGTGTGTGTGTGTGTGTGTGTGTGTGTGTGTTAGTGTGTGTGTTTGTGTTTGTGTGTGTGTGTGTTAGTGTGTGTGTGTTAGTGTGAGTGTGTGTGTGTTAGTGTATGTGTGTTTGTGTGTGTGTGTTTGTGTGTGTGTTAGTGTGTATGAGAGTTAGT